>NC_134568.1:274263938-274393938 GCF_050947875.1 Dermacentor variabilis | reverse complement strand
GGCTTTTTCTCGAATTAGAAATGCGTGGACAGACTTCAGAATTTCCATATACGCATGTCAAAGTAGGCTAGATTTATTTAGAGGGAATGTATAGCTTTATACAAACTTATGTTCGCAGATGTTTGGCCAAATGCTTATGTTAATACTATTTTCTTCAAAGCAAGCCAACGTTTTTCTATTTGAACATATTTTCTTGGTGCATCATGCTTATTTTTGTTTCTTTTGTGTGTTATAATGGTGAGGTTACCTTGTGGTCAGTCTAATAGGTTTAGAGAAGTCTTGTAAAACATATTTTGTGTTTTAATTATTCTGTAGGACGTCTAGGCTTTTACCTGCCCGACTTGTAGCTGCGTAGCATTTGATATTACCTTTAAAAGTGAAGTTTCCTTACATAATTTTTCACAATCAGTGTTTGCGTAAATCAATGCTTAAGCCGCAAGTGATGAGCAAGTTACTGCGTTGAAGGCTTCTTGCTTGGCTCGGTGAGTGCCTTTGAAAGCCCCGACTGGGGATTAATCAACTCTGGGGCCAAAACTTCTCCAACTATAAATGCCATAAGCGAACTGCAGTGCCACTAACAAGATTTGAGTGAAATTCCTTTTTTTTCTGTACATTTGTGATGCCGCGAAACCGGGCACTTAGCGTCTGTGAATCCTCCGAGCTACTATGTAACAAACTATGTGTCGTAATCGATGCGACATATTCAGTGTCCCTGTGCTTTGAGTGGCCGGTTAATTCGCCCCCGCGGTGCGATCTGTAATCCCTTTGGTTTGCTCAGATGGTAGAGCGACCGCCCCAGAAAGGCGTTGATCCCAGATTTGACCCCAGGCCGGGAAGAATTTTTCTTCAACTGTGAAGCTTTCTCTCTAAGAAACCTGCATGGGTTTCCTCTGTAGCTTCGTGCTACGTGCTACACTCGGGTGAACGACCAATGTTCGCTTCCTTGGCTGCTACTCAGGAGCGGCCGCCGGATGGCAGTACCACGCGGTGGTACGGTGCTAAGGGAAGCGTTCTCGCATTCCTCCCACGTGACAGCTAGCGTGTTCAGACGCTGCGCATCTCTGCGACCAGAGGCGGTCACGGATACTGCATTGGGTACCGAACCGGTCCCCGAGGAAGTGGCGCTCGAAATACCGGTTGGCTCCCGCGTGCAGGTAAGGCGCAATGGTAAAGGGACCACCGCTATAACACATAGTGCTACATAGTACCACAAATAAGCACCTCCTAAAACAGGCTCAACGCAAACTTAGATAGCAACCGGAGTTGGTTCTTCATAATTTTTTAGGCATTTTGTATGCATGCAGGATGCACTGCTTCGAAATTTCTGTTCAAGCTTTTTTCCTTTATAGTCGTCTGTGTATCAAAGAAAAGTTACATGATAGTCCAACTTACAAATATCCATTGCTGCAGTGACATGGAATCAAATTCGAGTAGTGGCGGTTGAGGAAAATTTTTTTCCCATATGGAAATGGTAAAGCTCTATATGAAGAGGAGATCTGACGACGACAAAGCCCGTCAACGATGAGAAAGGCCGTCATCAGTGTAACGGAGTTGACGAAAAAAACGGACGATGAAAACGCCGTTTTGAGCGCCTAACTGCTATCGCAGTAAAAAAGAAACAAGAAGGGCCGAAAACGCACTCATTTCACCGTGACGTAAATCACCAGAAAATACGAGGAAATATAGAGAGGTCAGCAACTTAATCGCGCGTACATTGTCCGTAAACTGAAGATATGTGCAAGAGGCGACACAAGGGTGTCACTCTGCACACAATGCCCTCTTTTACATGGCTAGAGAAATCCATTACCTAAAGCCAGTTAATGATTTTGCGGCGGTTTCACTTTGATGCTTAGTACCCCTCTCTGTTGGCCGAATGCAGGCCGTTTAAAAGCATACAAATATGTTCGGACATGATTCACCACACGTACTGAGTGTCCCAATATTGAAAAAAAAGATGTATTGGGATTGTAAGCAAAGAATACTAAAGAAATGCGAGTTCTTCGTGTTTTTTTAATGCGTGAAACGTATTTAAAACCGGCGATAGCTAAATGCACGTGTAACGAAAGCATGTTATAAGGGAAACTCGAAGTGGCGTTGGTCGAAAAGTATGAGCAAAACAACAACAAGGTAAAATCGAGAGCCAACGTTTCGACTAGTGGACTTGTCTTTTTCAAGGCGACATATGCTTTTCTCGGGTTCTTCTAAAAGGGGAGATGGGGTAAGGCGGGTGGGTGAAGCAGCGACCGAAGGTGTGTTAGCGGCGAGTGTGCAGAATTGAAAAGAAAGGGGTGCCATTCAAATGGACTGAAGAAGAAGAAGGAGCCGGAGGGAGCGGATGCACATCACGTCGGCTCCGTATTCCACGAATGTTCTTGTAGCGCAAATCGCCAAAAAGCCACCCGCTATTACACGCCAACGGACTCAGCTCGTTCCCAGGAACAAGTGGATACCGAAAACCAGGTGGGATTCCCATTTTTCAAGCCTCTACGACAATATTTTGGCCGGACCTCGTGGCGGGAGAGCCGCGAGGCCACGCGCCGGAGCCGGCTTCCTCAACAATTGCCGATCATTTTCTCAATGATGGAAGTCACCGTAGAGGGGCGCAGCATATCCCAGGAAGAAATGGATACAAGCAAGGGATGGAAGGAGGTCAGACACAGAACATCAGACCGGCGAACCTCCCAACATTGCGAGAGCACCTTGTCGCCGACGCGGCTCGACAAGCGCAACAATAACCCATGGAAAGGCAGGCTAGAGCAAATACGCAAGGCAAGCAGAATGCCACATTTGCCAAGAGGGGATTACAAGATTGTGATCAGACCGCGTGGAGGACTCAAAATATCTGAGCATGGTATAGTTCACCTCACAGCTGCGGTACAAGATGTGGCAGGCATTCCTCGAGACGAAAGGAAGGAGGACATTGTCTGCCCCAACAATTATCAAAATATCCTCATCGTCAGTACATCGGATCAAGAGCGTGCAAACAAATATCAGAAAGTAGCACATATCAAGATTCAAGACACGTTTTACGAGACCAATGCTTACGAGACAGCGCCTGACATGACGGCCAAAGGAGTCATCAGAGGAATCCCACTCGACGAGGGCCCAAGAGACATCACAGCAGCGGTGGTTACGAGTAAAAACCCAGCGGCGATAGCAGCAAAGAGACTCAGTAATACTACCACAGTGATTGTATTCTTTGAAGGACACAAACTGCCCACGTACGTCCGATACAGGGCAGCGCTACTCCCTTGCTCCCTGTACAGGAAACAAGTGGATTTCTGTCACCTATGCAACAGACTTGGACACAGAGGAGATGTATGTCCCAACCCTGACAGCAAAATTTGTGCGGGATGTGGAACACCAAACCCAGATAAAGACCACAGTTGCCAACCTAAATGTCAGTTACGCGGCGAGGACCATCCGACCGCAGACAAGACGTGCAAAGCCAAATTCAAAAAGCCCTTCATCGTTAAACAGAGACAATGGCACAGACTGCAACGAGAACGACAAATAGAACATGAAGACGCTATCTCAAGAGAAGACAGAGCAGAGTCTCGCGGAACGCCTGGCCTCCTAAACGCCAGGGAACGACGCTCCAGATCGAGAACAAGGTCTCCATCCACCACCAGATCCTTATCCCGATCCGGCTCCAGGACACCGGGGACATGATCCAGATCCAGGTCCAGAACTAGGCCACCCTCTTCAGCAAACCAGACAAACACAGTGAGCTGGGCAGACGTGGTCGATGGCGTGCGCCCGGGGGCTGGTGGGGAGACTGCCATTAATAACGAGATCAAGCAACTAAAACACGGGAACGCGCAGTTGAGGATTTTGCAAGCACGTATGAGCGATGAAATAAAAATTCTCAAGGAAGGAAAAAACCAAATAAATCAGGTAACTCCCGCTCCACACACGAGCACGAAAGAGCCATCTGAAATCCCGGACAATAAAATGGACGAAGGAGATGACCCCCCTCCACTCAAACGCAAGGCCCAAGCCATCAGTGATAAACAAGATAACGCAGATAACAAGATAAAGCATTAGCCGGTATTCAAAAGACCCTAGCAGAGATACAAAAGTCAAATGAAAAACGGGACGAAATGATGAATCAAATGACTAAGGTAATAACAGCAATTATGAGTAGATTAAACATCCTAGAGGCAAACCAGTCACCAGGTAATGGACTCCCCTCCGTTGCGTCAGAAGCACCACAATCCTCACCCACTTCACAACCACATAATTATATAAGATCAACTTCTCTCCAACCTCCCGTCTCCCTCCCATGGTCGCAGCCGAAATGAGGCGCGCTAAAAAAGGGTTCAGGATATGGCAGTGGAATTGTAGAAGTTACGAAAACAAAAAGTCAGTTTTGCGGCAGTATTTAAAAGACACCGGACGTCATAATTCTGCAGGAAACACACGGGATTGCAAAGCTAGCAGGATACAGATCATTTCGCTATGCCGAAGGGGACACCAGGGCATTAACCACTCTGGTAAAAAGAAACATAACTTGCGTGCAGCACAACACAGGCATAACGCACATTGGCAAGATTCTATTGGAACTCATCCAACAAAAAAAGACAGGACGTAGCTTATTTATTCTCAACATTTATAGCAACCCCATGCTACATAAACACAAATTCAAGAACCTATTCCAGAAAACACTCAGACTTGCTGGAGAAAATCCGGTAGTTATAGGAGGAGACTTTAATTCCCCACACACCACGTGGGGATACTTATATAGCAGAGCAAGAGGAAGGGACTTATGGAACGACTCGCAAGAATTAGGCCTCACGCTCGTCACAGACCCCGCCACTCCAACCAGAGTAGGCACGGCGCTAAACAGGGACACAGCCCCAGACCTAACCTTTACCAAGAATATTGAAAAGGCGACGTGGAACAACACACTGGAAGATTTGGGTAGTGACCACCGCATATTGGAGTTACACGTCAGAGAAGGGCCGAATAGACCCAAGGAACGACAGATCAAATTAGTAGACTGGGAACTATTTCGTAGAACGCGAGAGACGACACACCAACGATCAATCGCAGCCATAGAACAATGGACTAAGGAGCTCAATGATGACGTCAAAGCTGCCACAAAAATAGCACCACCTGAATCTAACTTGGACAAATGCGACAGCAGACTTCTCCACATGTGGGAAGCTAAGCAGGCGCTTCAGAATAGACTTAGCG
Source organism: Dermacentor variabilis (assembly GCF_050947875.1). Classification (NCBI taxonomy): domain Eukaryota; kingdom Metazoa; phylum Arthropoda; class Arachnida; order Ixodida; family Ixodidae; genus Dermacentor; species Dermacentor variabilis. The sequence goes on along the minus strand of NC_134568.1, from coordinate 274,388,739 downwards.
GTCAGAAGCATAACAGAAAGTTAAGAAAGCGCATAGCTAAATAGGAGAACATGCTAAGCAATTGACCAAACAACAATGGGACGAGATATGTAATTCCATGAACGGACAATTAAGCACCGGCAAAACCTGGCACATGCTCAGGTTCCTGCTTGACGATGACAATAACAAGAAAAATCACATGCAAGCCATTAATAAGTTAATACACGCATATGAGGGCATAGAAGAGGAATTTCTCAATGAATTACAGCAGAAATACTTAAAACAGGCACCCCCTTGCATCTATCCTAGCTACAACGGGAATACAAACGCAAAATTAGACGAGGAACTCACGGAGGCAGAAATCCGCGCGGCCCTAAAAAAGTTAAACACGAAATCCGCCCCAGGCCCGGACGGCATAACCAATAAGACTCTCAGGAACCTCGATGATGAATCGATAGCCAAACTAACAGAATACATAAACGACTGTTGGGTAAAGGGAGAAGTGCCAGCTCAATGGAAGAAAGCGACGATAACGCTTATTCCAAAACCTGGTAAGAAGCTTGAGATCGACAACCTCAGACCAATCTCCCTAACATCCTGCGTCGGAAAATTAATAAAACATGTAATTTTAAACAGAGTAGACAACTTCTTAGAGGATAATAACATATACCCAGATACAATGATAGGATTTCGCAAAAATCTTTCGACACAAGATGCGATGCTCTAACTTAAGCATCAGATAATCGAATTTCCACTGGCGCTGATGATGTCACGCCCAAAGAAACGTCCTCATGCTACATATTCATTTCGCACCTATCTCACTGTGCTCACACCGTTTGCTTTCTCCGCCGCTCTACTTGGTGTGAATGGCTTGCTCTTGGCTTCGTACAAGTTGAAAAACACATGTGCGTCAAAGCCATTCGCTCTGTCGGACAACGCGTTGAAAGCATGACTGCTCCGGCTCTTCGAATCCGTTGGAGTTTATTGAAAAGGTGTTAGATGCAATTGCTGGTACAACTAGTCGTAGGTCGGATCGGGTGGCTTTTATGCAGATGCATTTTGTGCCTTTAAAGGTTGCCGAGTTGCAACGACAGGTATACGACGCGGGGTACACAAGGCGAACAAACAAAGTTAGAAGACATAATCATGCGCCTGTCTTCCTTTTCTGTGTTTCGCCCATGCTTTTCTTGTCGCAGCTGTCATGGCAACGCAGCAACAACCCATGCAACAACCGAGAAGTTCAATATCACGGCACCCTATTTGACCCTTTATGCTTGTAATGATTAGAGAGGACAAAAGATGCGTTCAATCAGAGAAGATCAGAGAGACGTGAAGCAGGGGCAGAACATCGGGCTTCTAATATGAAAGTCGCAAGTTCGGATCCTTCTAGAGTACGCTACATCTCCAGGCTTGGAGTGGCACCTGACATTGGCAAAAAAATACCGAGAGCAAGGGAGGCTATACTAGTCAAGGTGCAATCAAATTAGGAAGGCCCACTAGGCTTCAACAAAGACACTCCCTCACCAGAACAGGAATTGGCCTCCCTGGTGCAGTATGCTGCCACTACCTCCCTCATGCTTCCTACGATTAACGCATGGCCATCATTCCCCAGCGGCTGCGGAGCACCTTACCAATGCGGCGGTCACACATGCGACGCGGCAGAGAGTAGTAAGAATCTCTGGACGCGGACAGGCCGCCACTGGACATAGAACCTGGTAATGTTCAACACGCGAACCTTCTCGAGTGAAGCTAGCTTAGCGGGACTCTTTGAGGAATTATCAGGCATTGCGTGGGATATTTTTGGCCTTAGTGAGGTTAGAAATGGAGGTGGGGGCTTACACAGTGCTGACTAAAGGCCACGTACTCTGCTACAGAGGACTTCCAGATAAGAGAAAACACTGGGAAGGATTTCTAATCCATAAAAACATAGCGGGCAACATTGGCGAATTCTATAGTATTAATGAGAGGATAGCAGTCATCGAAATAAAACTGAATAGGAGGTATAGAATAAGGGTAGTACAAGTCTACGCTCCAACCTCCAGTCGCTCGCGATGATGAAAAAATATAAGTTTTATGAAGATGATGAATTAGCGGTGAGGAAAGTGCAAATTCCGTATGCTGTAGTCATGGTTGGCTTCAATGCAAAAGTGGGAAAAACAGCAGGCTGGTGAGCAAGCAATTGGCAACGACGGCTTTGATTCTAGGAACGCTAGAGAAGAGATGCTGGTAGAATTTGCAGAAAGGAATAAGCTGCAAATAATGAACGCCTTTTTCAGGAAGCATAACAACAGAAAGTGGACCTGGACAAGCCCTAATACTGAAATAAGAAATCAAAATTGATTTCATACTTTCTGGCGATCCCAGCATAATGCAGGATGTAGAAGTAATAGGTGGGTAAAGTGCAGTGATCATAGGTTAGTGAGGGCTAGGATTCACCACAATTTAGAGAGAGAAACAGTAAAATTGGTCAAGAAGAGACATGTCGACTTAGAGGCAGTAAGGGTAAAAGCAGACAAATTCAGGCTGGTACTTGCAAACAAATATGCAGCCTTAGAACAGAGAGATGATGATGACATAGAGCTAATGAATGAAACCGTAACTAGGTTGACTTCAGAGGCAGCAATTTAAGAGGGAGGCAAAGCGCCAAGGCAACCAGTAGGCAAGCTCTTCCAAGTAACAAAGGACCTAATAAAAAACGGCAAAGAATGAAAGTGTCCAACTCAAGAGATAAGATAGAATTCGCGGAACTGTCAAAATTGATCAACAAAGCGAAAATAAGTGATATTAGAAATTATAACGTAAGAAAGACTGAGCAAGCGGTAAAAAATGGACGTAGCATGAAATCAATGAGAAAGAAACTTGACATAGGACAAACCAAGATGTATGAATTGAATGATAAGCAGGGTAATATCACCAGCAATCTCGAAGGTATAGTAAAAGCAGCGGAAGAATTCTGTACGGACCTGTACAGTACCCAGAGCAGCCACGCTACCTTTATTCGAAGCAATAATGAACAGGATACAGAGGCTCCTTCTATAACAAACGATGAGGTTAGAAAGGCCTTGCAAAACATGACCTAAGGAAGAACGGCAGGAGAAGATGGAATAACAGTCGATTTAATCAAAGACGGAGGAGACACAGTGCTTGAAAAGCTGGCGGCCCTTTATATGAAATATCTGTCGACTTCAAGGGTCCCAGAGAACTGCAAGAATGCCAACATTATACTAATCCACAAAAAGGGAGAGGTTAAAGATTTGAAAAGTTATAAGCCCATTAGCTTACTACCAGTATTATATAAAATATTCACCAAGATAATTTCCAACAGAATAAGGGCAACACTGGAGTTTAATCAACCAAGGGAACTTGCTGGCTTCAGGAAGGGATACTTTACAATGGGTCACATTCATGCCGTTTATCAGGTAATCGAGAAATTCGCTGAGTACAATCAGCATCTCTATATGGCTTTCATATATTGCGCAATAAAAAAGAACATTTGATTCAGTAGAGATACCAGCAGTCATAGAGGCATTACGTAATCAAGGAGTACAGGCCGATTACGTAAATATCTTGGAAAATATCTACAGAGATTCCATAGCTACTTTAATTACTTTAAGATAGCTATAAAGAAAGGGGTGAGACAAGGAGACACCATCTCTCCAATGCTAATCGTTGCGTGCTTGGAAGAAGTATTCAAGCTAATAAACTGGGAACGCTTAGGAGTGAGGATCAACGGCGAATATCTCAACAACCTTCGGTTTGCAGATGACATTGCCCTGTCCAGCAACACTGGGGACAAATTACAATAAATGATTGAGGATCTTAACGGAGAAAGTGTATGAGTGGAGTTGAAGGTTATAATGCAGAAGACAAAGATCATGATCAATAGCCTCTCAAGGAAACAAGAGATCAGGATCGCCAGACAGCTTTAGAGCACGCAAAGAAGAACGTTTACCTAGGTCATTTACTCACAGAGGACCCTGATCATGAAAAGGAAATTCCCAGAATAAGAAAAATGGGTTGGAGTGCATACGGCAGAAACTGTCAGATCGTGACTGGAAGCTTAGCACTATCATTGAAAGGAAAGTTGTACAATCAATGCATTCTACCGGCGCTAACATAGGGGGCAGAAACTTGGAGACTGACAAAGGAGCTCGAGAACAAGTTAAGGACCGCGCAAAGAGCGATGTAATAAAGAATGCTAGGCGTAACGTTAAGCAACTGGATGAAAGCGGTGGGGATCAGAGAGCAAACGGGGATAGTCGACGTTATAACTGACAGTAAGAGAAAAAAAATGGAGCTGGGCAGGTCATATAATGCGTAGGATGGATAACCGGTGGGTCATTACAGTTACAGAATGGGTGCCAAGAGAAGAAAGAGTTGAGGACGGCAGAAAACTAGGTGGGATGATGAAATTGAGAAATTCGCAGACGCAAGTTGGAATCAGTTGGCGCAGGACAGGGCTAATAGGAGATCGCAGGGAGAAGCCTTCGTCCTGTAGTGGACGCAAAAATATCATGATGATGATGATGATGATGATGATGATGATGATGATGATGATGATGAAAAGCAACTATCTTAACTGGAGATGCCCCGCAGGGCGATCGAAGAATGCAAACCGCGATACGCGACCATTCGAGTAGGTGTAGAGAGTCTGTTGCGAGTAGAGGAGTCAAATATGGCTCGGGGTGTCCGCCACCGCATTTTATTACGACTGAAGCGGTTTCCTTGTTACATTCAAAAATTATTCCGCGGAGCCTTCGCTGAAGATTTTGATTGTAGCGGAGGTTTCTCCGTGCAGCTTTTCCGTGACAAGCCTTTCATCAGTCATCATTTCACCCAATAGAAGCATTGTTTGCGCTGATGGAGCAGGGTTGTTAAATGCCACTTGGAAAACAATTGTTGCTTAGAACGACATAAAGCTGAGCTAGTTGGTAAGGATTCATATTGCAAAGAAGGGGTAAGGCATGCAGACACGGACACAAGAGAATAGAAGTGGACAACACGAACGCCGACTATCAACTGAAGGAAGCACTGGGGCGAAAAAAGAAAGAAGACATAAAACTCATCTGCGCATGCTCTGGAAAGGTATCACCACGTGTCAATCGGGTACACGTTCGTGTCTACGTTAGGTAACTGTTAAGGCATTTGATCTCTTCCTTATGTAAGATAATCGAAGGCTGACTCACGCACGCGCTTGCGCCATTATTGATATGCCATGCCTCGACCATAAGACGCGTATCTTCCTTCCTATGCCTGTACAATATCGCGCATTGATCTAACTTAGGCGTGCAGTTACAATCTTGGCAGTCTTGGCAATGTAAGGAAAGATTAGGAGGGGATCCACCGGTTAACGACCTTTTATGTTCCATTAGCCTCTGATTGATACACCACCCCGCTTGCCCTACGTAGAAATGGCCGCACTGCAGTTAAAGGGAACTTTATATACTACACCCATACGGCAGTCAGTAAAATTGTTGTTCTTGATGTGCTTCACTTTTGCTTTCACCTGCTCCTTTTTGCTCTGCACGGTAGCGCATATGTTACCTAGCTTATTGAGAGCAATGAAAACGACATTAAGGCCATTCCGAGGCAGAAGAAGACGAAGTGTATCTGTTCGGTCGCTGTTTTTGTGCGGTGCTCTGAGTTTTGTGGTTTTTGGACACTTACGGTTACCATTGACGACGATTGATTAACAAGACGTCGGGCGAAGGTTCAACGAGCCAGGCGCCTTACAGGTACGACATTTCTTTTTTGAGGACCTGGCTATTACCCTGCCGCTACGGTGGTCGGAAGCCGAGAACATCGTCACGAGCCTTATGCTCGTCCAAACGTAACAAGCCATATGAATGATGCTACGGGCCGTAATGAAAAGCCTGGGGCCTTGCAAGCGTCACAAAGCTTCATAAAGCCGGCACGTTTGGTTCTCCACAACTCGGAATCAACTTCAGCGAATTCAGGAATAATGGCTGGCGGTGAAGCCGAGAGCAAGAAGCCTCGCCTAGAAGAGAGCAAGTACGATGACACAACATCGAATTATGAGCTAAGTGATGAAGAAGAGATGGGTGAAGATGCACCATTTACTTTGGTCACGTACAAGAAAAAGCGAGCCGAAGGCATTCCGGTTGTCTTTCGCACAAGTGAAGGTACTACTTTTTGGCAAGTAAATCCAAACCGAGTGTCTGCCGAAATAGTTTCCGCTGCCAAAGAAAAAGTACAGTCTTTCAGGACCAACAGAGATGGAAGTTTCAGTGTCAGCGTTGCTTCCTTAGCGTCGGCGAAACGCCTTTTGATGCTCTCAAGTGTAGGCGGCCTGGAAGTCAAGCCCTTCGTCCCCGAGTCATATACGCGAAACGTTGGAAAAGTAAAACACGTGCCTCTGCAGTATACAGACGAACAACTCCTAGACTTCTTGAAAGACGCAGGAGTTGTATCGGCACGCAGACAGATAAGGTATTCCCGCCAAGAAGATGGCGCAGTACAGTCACATCCACTTCACACGGTAATTCTGACTTTCAGAGACGATCGCCCCATTCCAGGAAGAATTTACTTGGGTTTCACCAGTCACCCTGTCGAGGAATACCTAGGACCAGCACTTCGCTGCTATAATTGCCAGAGATTTGGGCACATGGCGAAAACCTGCCGCAGCACACGTCTATGCAAAATCTGCTCAGAAGATCATGACCACAAGGAGTGCAAGTCAGTTCTTCAACCTAAATGTGCAAACTGTGCGGGGAACCATGCCGCCTCCTTCTCAGGCTGCCCTCAGAAAAAAGCAGCTGCACAAATGCGTCGACATGAACTAATCCATGGAAGACAACCGCGACGCAATGAACCTGCCCCAAACCTTGAGATTGTTCATCCCTTGCCAGATCACCCACCTCAGCGGGCACCAGAACCACCACAGCCAAGATCACCAACGAGCTATTCCACCTCTAGAGAACAACCAACAGTGCAATCAAGAGACCAATCAAGAGGATCACAGTCAAGTGCCCAGTCTTATGCATCAGTGCTACGGAAACCCAGACGACAACAGGCAGAAAGTAGTACACAAGAAAGCTCCAGTACTCGCACACATTTCTCTCAGCGACCTTACTCATCTACTGCAGAAGTAACACCAGCTAATAGCGAGCATACCACAGCGTCGGTGACACAACTTATTTTGTCAATGCTTTTCGCAGCTCTTAAGGCAGTCCTATCTGCTCTGCCGGAAGCAAACAACCTACCAGAAGTGAAAGCCTTGTTGTCTCTAGAAGCACTATTGTGTCAACAATCCGGGCCGAAACTGCGGCAGGCAGTACATGAATAACCGCTACAAAAATGTCTCCATATTTCAGTGGAATGCCAACAGTCTTCGAAGGAAGTGTGCTGACTTTCGTAAACTGCTTGTGCAATACAACTTCCCAATACTTTGCATTCAAGAGGCGGGAATCAAGGACGACTTTCGCCTCTCAAATTATGTGATATACAAGACTTCTCGTCAAGGTGCTGTTAGCAGAGTGCTCCTGTGCGTCAGAAAGGACCTACCATCTTATCAAATTCAGTCCAGTGATTCAGACTTCCCGGAATTCATCGCATGTAAAGTAACCTTTGGCAAGCTCTGTATAACAGTGATTAATCTATATCTACAACCTTCAAACCGCATTTCAGTAGAAGCGCTAGTGGATATCTTCAAAATAGCTCACTCTAATGTATTTATATGTGGCGACTTCAATGCACACAACATCATCTGGGGCAGTGATCATTGTGATGCACGGGGTAACGTTATTGAGTGTGCCATAGATAAATGCAACTTGACTGTTCTAAACGATGGGTCGCCAACATTCCTTCGTGGATATAATTACTCAAGCTGCATAGATGTTACCCTGTGTTCACATGATCTAGTGAATGGTGTGGGATGGACAACAGATATGGAAACGCGCGGAAGGGATCATTTTTCCATCTTTGTTAACCACCCTAGCATGCACTGTGATATCAGGCGTTACAGCAGACTAACCAACTGGCAAGCTTTTCGGTACCGCCTAACGGATCAAATTAATCAACATGCAACAGTGGAAAAATTTACAGAATTTTTGCAGGACAATATGAACATATGCACAAAGAAGGTCCCAATTCCAAAAGATTATGCTGCAGTTGACGGAGAATATGAACACCTAAGAGCCATCCGACGCCGATCCGAAAGAGCTTACCGACGGAGCGGAAGTTTAGAAGCATACAGAAACGCTCAGAAAATACACAATGTAATGCGCAGACGAATGGAAAATTTAGGCAAACGACGCTGGCGCGATTTCTGCGGCACGCTGTCTCCTCACACGGCTGTCCCACGAATTTTTCTAGTAATTCGTTCTTTAAGCGGACCTGTAACACAGAGCTTCCCATTTCGTGCTCTCGCTGTAGCACGGGACACATGTAAAATAATAGTTGCAGATGAATTTTGTGAGCTTATTTCCAGACCTGCTTTTTCATCGCAATGTGCAGAATTTGATATTTCAGTAGTGTTGGCTAAGCGAAAAATTACTGCTTGCTACTGGGCCCAACATCCTCAATTAGATCATACTTTCACATTAAGCGAGCTTCAATGTGCAATTGCATCATGTTGCCAAAAGTCCGCTGCTGGGCCGGACGGCATTACGTACAATATGCTAAGAAACCTCGGACCGACAGGTACAAATGGTCTCTTAGACATCTATAATAACTTATGGATAGAGGAAACTGTACCTGACTCTTGGAAAGTCGCTCGAATTATACCAATTTTAAAACCTGGTAAGACGCCCTTGTGCCTTGAATCCTTCCGCCCTGTTAGTTTGACAAGTTGTTTATGCAAAGTAATGGAGAAAATGATTGACGCGCGACTTCAATGGTGGTGTAATGAAACGAATGTGCTGTCCAACTACTTAGTAGGTTTTAGAAAACATAGATGCACAATGGATGCAATATTAGATATAGTAACCTGTGTGGAGCACCAGCGTGCACGTGGGAACATGACTATAGCAGTCGAGCTGCTCAACAACTAGCGCTGTACCAGATATATATGCGGTATTCAGGATACACACACGTCTATACAGATGGCTCCAGTACAGCAACCTCTTCAACTTCATCATTCATTATACCGCACTTCAACAAACAAGAATCATTTAAGTTATCTCGTGCGACTTCGTCTACAACGGCTGAACTGTTCGCAATCCTATGTGCGATAAAATTTATATTGTCAGTAAGAGATGCGCAAAAATGCGCAATTTTCAGCGATTCACAGGCGGCTCTAACATCACTATGCAACATAAAGGGGAAAACATTCAGTGACAGCATAATATATGAAATACTTAAAAACCTCACAAAAGCAAGCGAAGCGAAACATGCAATAGCATTCCAGTGGATACCAGGGCATTGCGACATTCCTGGCAACACAGCAGCCGATGAAGCAGCACGACAAGCGCACCTCAAAGATGATACGGCTCCGCTCCCAATATCAAAGGATGAATTACGCTGCATTATAAGGACAACGTCTCTCAAAATATCTAGAAACACTTGGTTTGACCAGAATTCTAAGAGCTCGGAATTGTACCATATTGATCCATTTATTGAATTCAAATTCTCATTGTCATTAGATAGAACTATGGAAACCCTTATTCATCGATTAAGGCTAGGCACTGCCTACACAAAGCACTTCTTACACAGAATTGGCCATGCGGAAACCCCCGAATGTAATTGTGGATTTGTAGACGAAGATATATATCACCTCCTTCTATATTGCCCACATCACGACACACCAAGAAGCCAACTTAAATCAGCGCTAATTAAATTAGACCGCAGACCTTTCAGTTTAAGGAAACTTTTGGGCCCTTGGCCAACAACGGCCTTGCAGAAGAGTGCTTTAAAAGCACTAAATACTTTTCTTGAAGACAGCGGCATTGCTGGACGTTATTAGCGCTTTCATTGTTCCCTTCATTTCATTGTCACTGTATATAACCATCTGTTTGTGAATTATGCTATGTTGACTGTTCTGTTGTGACTGTATGTGATAATGCATTTACACGATGTATGTACCACCCGCTGACTAGACAATATGTTATTAGGCGACATTATCTTTTGTACTTTTGAGACTTTCATCTACATAAGTGTGGAGACATTTACATTGTATATTGTATGTACCATGTGTTCCTTACGTCATAGTCTTCCTGTGGGAACGTTGCGTGATAAATTCTGGCGCTTGTGTGAAAAGACTATTTGATATGTAACCTTGAACCCTGTACGATGTATGCCGGAACCACTCAAAAGATGAGGAGTAGCCGGCGCCTTAAATTGTGCGCCAACATCTCCTTATATCATATCAATAAAAAAAACGACATTAACACCACATCTTCTTGCAACATTTTTAAGCCTGTGCGATACTGAATGAATGTACGGAATAGCCACTACTCTTTTCTTATTACTGCTTTCTGTAATCACGTCCATCCCCCTCGAAATCGACTTCTTTAGGCGTTCAGTCACAGTGGCCACTGCTACGTTAGGATCATCATCATCAGCCTGGTTACGCCCACTGCAGGGCAAAGGCCTCTCCCATACTTCTCCAACTACCCCGGTCATGTACTAATTGTGGCCATGTTGCCCCTCCAAACTTCTTAATCTCATCCGCCCACCTAACTTTCTGCCGTCCCGTGCTACGCTTCCCTTCCCTTGGAATCCATTCCGTAACCCTTAATGACCATCGGTTATCTTCCCTCCTCACTACATGTCCTGCCCATGCCCATTTCTTTTTCTTGATTTCAACTAAGATGTCATTTACCCGCGTTTGTTCCCTCACCCAATCTGCTCTTTTCTTATCCCTTAACGTTACACCCATCATTCTTCTTTCCATAGCTCGTTCCGTCGTCCTCAATTTAAGCAGAACGCTTTTCGTAAGGCTCCCGGTTTCTGCCCCATACCTGAGTACTGGTAAGACAAAGCTGTTATACACTTTTCTCTTGAGGGATAGTGGCTGGCAACCTGCTGTTCATGATTTGAGAATGCCTGCCAAACGCACCCCAGCCCATTCTTATTCTTCTGGTTATTTCAGTCTCATGATCCGGATCCGTGGTCACTACCTGCCCTAAGTAGACGTATTCCCTTACCACTTCCAGTGCCTCGCTACCTAATCGTAAACTGCTGTTCTCTTCCGAGACTGTTAAACATTACTTTAGTTTTCTGCAGATTAATTTTCAGACCCACCCTTCTGCTTTGCCTCTCCAGGTCAGTGAGCATGCATTGCAATTGGTCTCCTGAGTTACTAAGCAAGGCAATATCATCAGCGAATTTATTTATTTATTTTATTTACAAATACTGCTATCTCATTTAGAGACATAGCAGAGGTGGGTTACATAACTTATGAACACAACATGTCAACCAACATGGTTAGGCAGTTCTTTCTGAAATTGATTAGTCGGCAATGAACGCAGAGAATCATCTAAGTTATTCCATAATTCAACAGTGTGTGGAAAAAAAGAAAACTTGTAGCAATCTATTTTTGGAACGAAGGGATCTATGTTTAATGGGTGAGTACGTCGGGTTACTCGCGCAGTAGGTGTGGTTAGCGAGATAGGCGCTTCAATGTTAGTCGATCCATGTACGATTTTTTGCAGCAGGATTAGGCGGTCACACGTACGACGAAACGACAACGGGTCCAGTGATAAAGCGTGTGCGTGGGATGACGGTGAAAACATACGGTCGTAACGGCCATAAATAAATCTAAGAGCTTTTTTCTGAATGGATTCTAGTTTGGAAATATCCTTTATGCGATAAGGCGACCACACTACAGAAGCATACTCTAAAACAGGTCTGATTAGTGATTTATAGGCCGTAAGCTTGCACTCTTTAGTGCCGTGTTTTAAAGTTCGTTTTAGGCACCCTAGTTATCGCATCGCTTTAGAGCAGACTATATTGATGTGATTATGCCAACTAAGGTTAGTTGTGATAGTAAGTGCAAGGTATTTGAACTCGTTAACTTCGTTAATACTGTATACTTGTGCGCTGTACGTAAATTTTAGGGGCTGTTTCTTATTAGCAAAAGACATTGTCACAGTCTTGCTGAAGTTAATGCTCATCTGCCATGTGTTACTCCAATCTGAAAAGGATGAAAATACGTTATTAAGCACTTCTTGATCACGAAGAGTACGAATGTTAGAATAGATCACGCAATCATCTGCGTAAAGACGTATTTTCACTTGTGTGTTTCTGGCTACTTCAATAATGTCGTTAACATATATGGTGAATAGGAGTGGCCCGAGGACTAAGCCCTGCGGCACCCCTGACATGACCTGAGCTATAGAAGAGGTTTTGTAATTAGAAGTGACGATTGGAAACGCAGGTGCAGGTAATCAGATATCCAGTCAATTAGTTTATTACCAGGAAAGATTGCAGCAAGTTTTAGAAGCAATTTTTTATGGCTTACCGTGTCAAATGCTTTTGAGTAGTCGATAAAGATGGCATCAAGCTGACCGCGGTTATTTAGTGATGTGGCTATGTCATGTGTGAATTCTAATAACTGCGTTGTTCTAGAAAATCCTGCTCGAAAACCATGCTGCTGTGGAGACAGAAAGTTATTTGCCGATAAATATTGAATGATGTGCTTATGGATGATGTGCTCGAGAAGTTTGCAAACCCGCCGTGGTTGCTCAGTGGCTATGGTGTTGGGCTGCTGAGCACGAGGTCGCGGGATCGAATCCCGGCCACGGCGGCCGCATTTCGATGGGGGCGAAATCCGAAAACACCCGTTTACTTAGATTTAGGTGCACGTTAAAGAACCCCAGGTGGTCAAAATTTCCGGAGTCCTCCACTACGGCGTGCCTCATAATCAGAAAGTGGTTTTGGCACGTAAAACCCCAAATATTATTATTATGAAGTTTGCAACACGTGGGCAGCAACGATATAGGCCTGTAGTTAGTGATTAGCTGTTTGCTGCCAGATTTGAAGACGGGAATAATGTTAGCTTGTTTCCAAACACGAGGAACTGTCGACATCTCAAGAGATTTGTTAAATATAACTGTCAAATACCGGGCGTTCCATTCAGAGTATCGCTGTAAAAATTTGTTTGGCACTCCGTCAGCTCCAGAACTTTTTTGTAGTATAAATTGTTGGTAATAAGTTGAGAACACCAGTATAAGGTATAACGAGAGTAGAAAGCTCTGGTAAAGTGTTGTTGACGCAAAAAGGGGGATCAACGCCGTCATCCTGACAAAATACAGATTGAAAGTAAGTGTTGAAAGTTTCGGAAATAATCACCGGATCAGAGCAAGGGCGATCGTTTATGGTGAATGATGAAGTGTCGTGAGCAGCCGGAAGCACCGTTTTCCAAAACTTTGATGGGTTTTCTTTCAAGAATGTTGATAACGTGGTGTCGAAATAAAAGTGTCTGGCTTCGTGCATTTTGGTTTTTAATTCGGGCTGAAGCAGGTGCAGTTTTGAGCATTGGTTGCTCCGACTCGATGTTTTTACGTTTGCGGAGCCTCTTGATGCGCCTGATAAGATGAATAATGTCCCTATTATACCAAGGGTGCCTCGGGTTGCGTTTCACACACTTTTTGGGAACAAACAGCGAGATTCATTTCTTAACAATGTTGCAAAACATATCAAACAACTCGTCCACACTGCAAATGCTGCTACATTGAAAAAAACCGTCATAGGAGGATGCTAGAATATCAACAATGGAATTGTCATCAGCATGAGAAAAATCATTAACAATCCGAAAATCAGGTCTGTTGGGCTCACAAGTGATATCAACCTTCAGCAGAACTCCCGTGTGATCGGACAGGCCTTCTATGATTTGGCAGTCATATCCGTTTCGTAGTAACTTCTGGTTAAGGAAAATCAGGTCTAGGATCGAGCTTTCGCGGGTAACGCCACTAACAATCTGTGTCAGATCTAACGACAAAACCAAGTCAATAAGCGAGTCACAAGTCGACCTGTCGCGACCATACGAAGCCAATGTGCTCCAGTTAATACAAAGGGTATTGAAATCACCAGCAAGGATCAATTTACAGTCGTGAAGCTTGTGTTTTAATATATAATCGCAACAATGTGGAAATATATTTTTTTCAGAATCGGGAGGTTGGTATGAAGCGCCAGCAGCCACCACAAGATCACCTATATATAATTTGCACCATACCGACTCGGTGTTAGGAAGACTCAGTAGCACTACAAAATCAATGGCTTTGTGAATAAATAAAGCTACTCCGCCACCCCTACCACATAACCTGTCACATCGCAAAACAGAGTAGTTAGGAGGCACGAACTCGCCTTCCGTGACGGAGTCGTTTAGCCAGGTCTCACTGACACAGATCAGAGATGGTTGATGGCACTCAATTAGCCAATTGAAGTGAGCTGGCTTGTTCAATAGGCTGCGTGCATTTATGTTCAAAAGGGTTAGGTTGTATCTATCACGAAGTCACTCTGTGCTGCTAGTGGGTATGTTTCTGGAAGTTTTGATAAGCGACTTTCTATTGTCATCCCACGAGAAGCGGACGCCGTCTACTATCAGGGTGTCAAAGCTCTGTCGAACCTTGTTCGCCTTCTTCCTAAGCTCGACTGAATTATCCCACAAAGCTTTGCGAATCTGGCGGACACAGAAAGAAAAATCCTCACCGATATGAGTATCGGACCCTTTTAATTTAGAAGCATTCCTTAGTATCGAATTCTTCACTCTGAAATCAAGCAACTTAAGTATGATAAGTCTTACCTTCCCATTTTTTTTTTTTTGTGCACCGAGCCTGTGACAGCGCTCAACACAGGTGCATTCTATTTCCAATTTCGTGGAAAAAAGATTCAGCACAGCGGTAAGTAGTTGCTCAGGGGATTCAGCCGACGGCTCAGGCAGGCCATAGATTATTAAGTTGTTCCGACGTGATCGGTTTTCTAAATCGTCATTTTTTCTGTCCAGTAGTTTGATGGCTTTCCTAAGGTCGTCGACTGTTTCTTCTAAAGTATGCACGCGGTGGTTGACATTAGCGGTGACCGACGCCCACGCTTCTATCTTCGAGATCCTATCTTCAAATGCATCAATTTTAGCGGTCAGACCTACTAAGTCTTTGCTTATTCGGGTTTGCCCCTCTAGCAGTTCCGTGAGCATACGTTCAGTTTTTGTGTCTGGGCCAGGGTTTGATTCTACATCACCCAACATAATTAGCAAGATTCTCAAGGAATGTAACAAACAAAAAACAAACAATCGCAAGTTGCTAAGGTATTCTCCATCAACTTTTATCCCCAATTCTTCCCACTCCAGGTTTCTGAATACCTCCTATAAACACGCTGTGAATAGCATTGGCGAGATCGTATCTCCCTGTCTGACGCCTTTCTTTATTGGGATTTTGTTGCTTTCTTTTTAGAGGACTACGGTGGCTGTGGAGCCGCTATAGAAGTCTTTCAGTATTTTTACATACGGCTCATCTACACCCTGATTCCGTAATGCATCCATGACTGCTGCGCTTTCGACTGAATCAAACGCTTTTTCGTAATCAATGAAAGCTATATATAAGGGTTGGTTATATTCCGCACATTTCTCTATCAGCTGATTGATAGTGTGAATATGGTCTATTCTAGAGTAGCCTTTACGGAATCTTGCCTGGTCCTTTAGTTGACAGAAGTCTAAGGTGTTCCTGATTCAATTTGCGATTACCTTAGTAAATACTTTGTAGGCAACGGACAGTAAGCTGATTGGTCTATAATTTTTCAAGTCTTTGGCGTCCCCTTTCTTATGGATTAGGATTATGTTAACGTTCTTCCAAGATTCCGGTACGCTCGAGGTCATGAGGCATTGTGTATATCGGGTGGCCAGTCTTTCTAGGACAATGTTCCCACCATCCTTCAACAAATCTGCGGTTACTTGATTCTCCCCAGCTGCCTTCCCCCTTTGCATAGCTCACAAGGCGTTCTTTACTTCTTCCGGCGTTACTTGTGGGATTTCAAGTTCCTCTAGACCATTCTCTCTCACATTATCGTCGTGGGAGCTACTGGTACTGTATAAATCTCTATAGAACTCCTCAGCCACTTGAACTATCTGATCCATATTAGTAACGATATTGCCGGCTTTGTCTCTTAACGCATACATCTGATTCTTGCCAATTCCTAGTTTCTTCTTCACCATTTTTAGGCTTCCTCCGTTCCTGATAGCCTGTCCAATTCTATCCTTATTATAGTTCCTTGCGTCAGCTGTCTTACGCTTGTTGATTAACTTAGAAAGTTCTGCCAGTTCTATTCTAGCTGTAGGGTTAGAGGCTTTCATACATTGGCGTTTCTTGATCAGATCTTTCGTCTCCTGCGATAGCTTACTGGTATCCTGTCTAACGGAGTTACCACCGACTTCTATTGCACACTCCTTAATGATGCCCATGAGATTGTAGTTCATTGCAACGCTAAGGTCATCTTCCTGAGTTAAAGCCGAATACCTGTTCTGTAACTTGATCCGGAATTCCTCTAGTTTCCCTCCTACCGCTAACTCATTGATTGGCTTCTTATGTACCAGTTTCTTCCGTTCCCTCCTCAAGTCTAGGCTAATTCGAGTTCTTACCATCCTATGGTCACTGCGGCGCACCTTGCCGAGCACGTCCACATCTTGTATGATGTCAGGGTTAGCGCAGAGTATGAAGTCCATTTCATTTCTAGTCTCGCCATTTGGGCTCCTCCACGTCCACTTTCGGCTAACCCGCTTGCGCAAGAAGGTATTCATTATCCGCATATTATTCTGTTCTGCATATTCTACTAATAACTCTCCCCTGCTATTCCTAGAGCCTATGCCATATTCCCCCACTGACTTGTCTCCAGCCTGCTTCTTGCCTACCTTGGCATTGAAGTCGCCCATCAGTATAGTGTATTTTGTTTTCACTCTACCCATCACCGATTCCACGTCTTCATAGAAGCTTTCGACTTCCTGGTCATCATGACTGGATGTAGGGGCGTAGACCTGTACTACCTTCAATTTGTACCTTTTATTAAGTTTCACCACAAGACCTGCCACCCTCTCGTTAATGCTATAGAATTCCTGTATGTTACCAGCTATATCCTTATTAATCAGGAATCCGACTCCTAGTTCCCATCTCTCCGCTAAGCCCCGGTAGCACAGTACGTGCCCGCTTTTTAGCACTGTATATGCTTCTTTTGTCCTCCTAACCTCACTGAGCCCTATTATATTCCATTTACTACCCTCTAATTCCTCCAATAACACTGCTAGACTCGCCTCACTAAATAACGTTCTGACGTTAAGCGTTGCCAGGTTCAGATTCCAATGGCGGCCTGTCCGGAGCCAGGGATTCTTAGCACCTTCTGCTGCGTCACAGATCTGACCGCCGCCGTGGTCAGTTGCTTCGCGGCTGCTGGGGACTGAGGGCCAGGGTTTGATTGTTGTATTCATATAGGAGGTTGTGGCCGAGTACTGCACCAGGGTGGCCAGTCCTGCTCTGGTGAGAGAGTGCTTTAGCGGTTCTGGTCACCGGGATCAGGCCGCACTCTAGGCCTGTTTGTGCAATTTTCTCAACACATGGTTTCTTTTTTCCGGTGAAAAATTGCGCGGCGCCGGGATTCAAACCACGGTCCTCTTGCACGGGAGGTGGATGCTCTACCGCCTCCGCAGGAGTTGTACGCCTCATTTAACCTACAGTGGTGCCTTCTCTGATCAGTCAAGCTGGACCAATCTGAGCTCGGTTAAGCCGCACAGGTGGTACAAAACTAGAGAAACCTGGTATTTATGACCTGCACCTGTGTGGCCATACGTAACCGAGGAGAGGGTCCCCGTACAGTGATAAAATAAAAGAAAATACATATTAAAAAGGGGGAAGCAAAAAAGAAGGAAAGAAAGGAAGAGAACAGGGGATTTGAACTCCTGGCCCTTTGATGTTGCCCGGAGAGATAGCTCAGTCGGTTGGTCCGTCAGACCCCATGTTACATTGAAGCGCCATAGCTCATTTGTACATGCAAAATCTGGTGAGAGAAGACGTAAGGCACGACATGGCAATTCCATTTTTTACTACTTCGGGATGCTTGGATGGAAAGTTTAACAATGGCTTCGAAGATCTGGGGGAGTACTGCCAACACACGTGATTTTGTTCAAATACCAAGAAAATGTCTATAAAATGTATTACGCGTCTCTGAGGAAATTCCTTGGTAAACTATAATCCTCCTTCATTAAGTTTGAATTGCTCACTTACTGGCCAATCCGTGGCCTTGTAACGGCACCAGCAAGTTACCCTATAAAGACTGCACCGTTCCTGATGAACTTCAGTGGGCACGGCGAAAGCGCTGGGCGCAGGTCACTCACCATGCGTTTCGTTGTCGTCTTACAGGCGTTGTTGCTGTCGATAGACAGCGCCCTGCTCCCTGTCTCTGCTTCGCCGGTACCCGTGTGTGCAGCTAAAGACGCCGACGCGCTGGGCAATGAAATCTGCGGAGTCATCGAGGATGCCCCGCCCCTTTCTTCAATCCGTGGCCTTGTGACGTCACCAGTAAGTTACCCTATAAAGACTGCACCGTTCCTGATGAAATTCAGTGAGCACGGCGAAAGCGCTGGGCGCAGTTCACTCACCTTGCGTTTCGTTGTCGTCTTAGAGGTTAGTTGCAGTTCCTTGAGAAGTGATAACAGATTCCTGGTTGTCGTGCCGTGCCCACACACTTGCGTATGCATTGCGTACGACTGTTTTTGTGTTTGCAAACTGTTAGTTTGTGGCAATGTAGAAGAAAATCCTGGATCTACGGTAGAGGAGATGTTAGCAATGCTTGTGGAAGGTCAGAAGTCGATTAAAGCTGATATATCCCACTTGAAAGACCGCCTGGAGACTACGGAAAAATTGATATATAGCTTTGGTTCCCGTTTGACAAGACTAGAAGTCGAAGTAAAAGAATTAAAAATCAAGACTTCCCTGAACGAAGGTATTGGCTTAGCGGAAATAGAAAAGATGTTTCACACGCAGCAGGAAAAATTATTTGATTTAGAGGATAGAAGCCGCCGGTCAAACCTGACTGTATTCGGCGTTCCTGATACACTTGCAGAATCGGAAGCAACCCTGCGGACTACCATTATAAAAGAACTATTTCAAGATAAAATGGGCGTCACCTGCTTGTCGGTCGCCCGTATTCACAGGCTTGGTCGGCCAAAGCGCAATCGTCCGATCATTCTTTATTTCCAAGATTACAGGGAGAAGCAAGCGGTCTGGAACAACGTAATAAAACGAAAAGGAACGGAAATTTCTATTCAAAATGACTACTGCGCAGACACACTGAGAAGGCGTAAGCTACTTTGGGCCAGTGCCAAGACTGATAAGGAAGCCGGAAAGAAGGTGTCTCTAGTACACGATAAGCTTTGGGTTGACGACTGCCCTTACACGTGGGACGATGGCTCCCATTCACGCAAAGCAGTACCAAAGCCGAGGAGTGTTTGCAGAAACCTTCCAGCGGTTGCACCTAGCAAGCTACTACAGCCTTGCCAGCTACGCTTGCTTTCTCTGAATTCTTGAAGTGTTGTGAATAAATTACATAAGCTTGAAGATTTGTTGCTGCTGTATGATCCACATGTCTGCGTCATAACAGAGACTTGGTAAATGAGTTTATTCGAGACGATGAAGTTGTTTTGCCGGCCTATCAGCTGTACAGGCGGGATAGAGGCTCGTGGTGGCGGCGTAGCTGTAATTGCTCGAAAAGGGGTCAATGTACAAGTACTTGACCAGATTGATAAACACGAAAGCATGTTTTTGAGAGTCGAGTTTTTTTATATTACGTTTGTTCTTGTCGCTGTTTATCGCCCTCCCGATACTGATGACTTGTACTTGACCCAATTGTACAATCACGCGCTACAATTTCAGGGAAAAAGTCTAATAATAACCGGTGATTTTAGTTTGGCCTTCATTAATTGGCAAGAGCTTCATTATGGTTGCTTCACCCCAGGAGACACCATATTGGACATTATGCTTTCCCTTAACCTCGAGCAAGTCATGAAAGTAAATACAAGATGAAATGCAGTCCTAGATATTTTATTTATCAGTGACATTTTCGGCGGAGGTACTCTGCTAGTTGAGGAGGGTATTTCAGATCACAAATTAATTTTCTACTCATGGATTAAAGACACTGATAGGCACAAAAATGCTTCTGTGATAAAAGTTATCAAGGACTTTGCTCGGGCGGATGATGTGGCCATAATAGACTATTTGGATACTCCTCTATGCGGTCCTATAAGTTTTATAGAGGCAGCATGGAAGCAACTTCGTAATGTTATTCACCACTGTATCGAAAACTTTGTGCCACTAAAAGCGTTCCGTCAGCGTAGATTAAATCCATGGATCACCAGAGAAATAATTCAAAGTAAAAGAAAAATAAAACGATGGAGGAAGAAACGTAAAGCAGAATCCGAGCAGTTCAGACACCTTAAAGACGATTTGTTACGCAAAGCTAGGCAAGCTAGGAATATTTTTTTTAACAACAGCCTTGCGGAGTTCATTAAAAACGATCCTTCTAAGTGGAACACAAAAGTCGAAGTGTCCAAGTTGAATGTCGATGGTGTCATTCAGACAGATCCTTCTAGCATAGCGGAGACCTTTAACGAGTACTTTCAAAGTGTATTTTCTGAGTATGCAGAATACGAGCCACGAACCACCGCATCGGACGTCCCGCAAGATATTCGGGTAACGCGGGAAGGGGTTTTGGCGTTGATTTTAAATGTTGATACGCGTAAAGCTACTGGGCCGGACGGTGTCCCGAACCTATTTTTGAGGCGATATGCCGAACAAATTTCTTGGTACGTAACAGAGCTCTGTAACTTTTCACTGGAAATGGGCGAAATACCTAATGATTGGCGTCTGGCGCGAATAGTTCCCATACACAAAAAGGGCAGCCGTCTTCTACCTTCTAACTACCGCTCTGTTTCAATGACCAGTCAATGCTGCACGATGTTAGAGCATGTGATTGCTAAGCACATACAAGGCTTCCTCTCCGAACATAAAGTTTTATCGGTTCATCAGCACGGGTTTAGAGAGGCTATGTCTACAGATACACAGCTGGTATCGACATTGCATAATTTGTTTAGTGTTCTTGACATGACTGGCCAAGTAGATGTATAGTTTATGGGCTTATGCAAGGTATTTAACAAGGTGCCGCATGATAAATTATTGTTTAGGTTGGAGAGCATTGGACTTCCACTCTTTGTTGTTAGGTGGATTTCCGCGTACCTTAATCATAGGCAATAGTTTGTACAAGTGCAGAATTTTTCTTCCAGTGTGCTGCCAGTTACCTCGGGGGTTCCACAGGGGAGTGTGTTAGGGCCATTGTTGTTCTTAATATATATAAATGATTTAACGGAGGTAATACCAAAGGATGTCTCAATCAGATTATTTGCTGATGATTGTGTGGTTTCTAAACAATCTCGAATTCAAATGACCACGCCTCTTTACAAGCAACTGTTCTGGCCATTCACGACTGGTGCGAGAACTGGGGCATGGAACTGAATAGGGAAAAAACTGTTCTACGTGTAACAAGAAAAGAATGTCCGAGTACCTTCACTTACCACATTAACGGCAGCACTATAAAAGAGGTTGATAAATATAAGTACCTAGGGGTAACTCTTACCAGTAGTCTTTCATGGCGTGTGGCCATTTCAGACATCTGTGCGTCAGCTTTTCAAAAGCCATGTTTTCTTAAGAGGAAACTTAGAAATGCTCCTGGAAGTGTTCGGCTTCTAGTTTATAACGCATGTGTTAGGTCGAAGTTAGAGTACGCGACTGCGCTGTGGGACCCATATGTTAAGAAAGATATAATAAAACTTGAGGGTGTTCAAAGAAAGGCTGTACGGTTTATATTCGGATAATATAGGACAGATTCACCGTCGTCTCTGATGAAACGTAATAACATTACAACATTGGAGATGCGTAGAAAAATAAACCGACTTTTGTTACTTCACAATTTTATGTCCGGAAAAATCACCCTATCTGAATCAAGTTATGTTCAACCTGCTGCTACTAGGAAAACAAGACACACAGCGGAACATTCACTGAGACCTATCTTTGCGAAAAACTAATTTCTACGAATACAGTTTTTTCCCTAGAACAGTTAAAGAGTGGAATGAGTTGCCGTCAAGTGTTATCAAGGCCGAAGACCTTTCGGCAGAACTGGAACGTTTCTTTTGTGAGTAATAGATGCTTGCAATTGTATAAATGTACGTATTTGCTGCTGGTTTAGTTCTGTTCTGTCTGTTTTGGTTCTTTCTGTTTTGTTGAACTTTGCTTCTTCATTGTGTTAGCGCTGTTGCTTTGCCCCTTTTGCTGTTTGCGAATTTATTGCTGTTATTTATTCTTTATCATTCCGAAAATGCCCCTCCTGTCAGGCCCAAAGAATTGGCCTGCAGTATGGTTAAATAATAATAAATACTGAGGTAGCAGCGGAATCAAATTCGCCTCTATTGCAGAAAATCAGGTGATCATCAACGTAACGAAATACCTTAATAACACAATCGCCCAAGGCTTTCTCTAAGCAGCTGTCAACCTTGCTCAGGTACATATCACTAAGAATAGGGGCAACCTTTGAACGAATACAAATTCCTGATTTCTGCAGAAACACGCCATCTCTCCACCCAACCTGCGTCGACTTTAAGTACATTGAAAGCATTTCTAGAAAAACCCCCGTGGAAACACCGCATCTATATATAAAATCCGACTCTTGCACTTGTTTTTTAATGCACTCAAAACCCTTGCTTTAGGTCCTAAACACTGTTTTAAGCCCAACATAAAACCTGTTGTCGTTTTAAGCCTACCACGCTGTATAACCAGGTTTGTCCCGGAGGAAGAACGCTCGCGTTGTATTTCAGAGTGCACTGCAAGCATTAAACAATCGAATATTCATATTAAGACGTCTGACCATGTCCGACCGTTGGTTAATTACTTTGTGGAGCATAATTTTAGACCAGTAATATCAGACAGGGAGGGTTATTTCGTAAATATGCCAGATAACATGTTTTCAGTAAAAGCGAATATTAGCTATAGAAAAGAATTTTCAGCCAATAAAACTCAAGCCTTCGGCAATTAAGCAACGTGCGGTTGACCTCCTGTCAAGACATAATCTAGATAGGATTGCCTATAATGTCAAGAAAGCAAATTCGCTTACCTTAGAACTGTTTTTCTCGGCGAAGACCCATAAGCAAGAGATTTCTTTTCGTGCTATAGTGTCAGAGAAAGGGACTTCGCATGTCTGTGTGGACAGTTACCTACAGCTGCTTAGCTTCACTATTTTTTTAAACCCCTTTACCTAGCGTAACTCTCAGGCATTAGTTCAGTTTTTTACAAAGGAGAATCCTAGTGATTTTACAGCTTTTAGTATGGATATCGAAGACTTGTATTACTCCTTGCCGCATGACGGGTTGTTTAACTCCGTAAATGAGTGCAGTAAGGAACAAGTGCAAGAGTCGGCTTTTATAGATAGATGCTGTGTTTCCACGGGTGCTTTTCTAAAAATTCTTTCCATGTACTTAAAGTCGACGCTGGTTGGGTGGAGAGAAGGCGTGTTTCTGCAGAAATCAGGAATCTGTATTCGTTCAAAGGTTGCCTCTATTCTTAGTGATATTTACCTGAGCAAGATTGACAGCTGCTTAAAGAAAGCCTTATGCGATTGTATTATTAAGGTATTTCGTTACGTTGCTGATTACCTGATTTTCTGCAATAGGGACGAATTTGATTCCCCTGCTATCTCAATAAGTGAGCAATTTAAACTTAATGGAGGAGGATTAAAGTTTACCAAGGAATTTCCTCAGAGACGCGTAATACAGTTTCTAGGCCTTTTCTTGGTATTTAAACAAAATCACGTGTGTCGGCAGTACTACCCCAGATCTTCGAAGCCCATTGTTAAATTTTCAATCTAAGCATTCCGAAGTAGTAAAAAACGGAATTCGCATGTCGTACCTTACGTCTCCTCTCACTAGATTGTGCATGCACAAAATGAGCGCCCTCTGACGCCTATTAGCAGCAGGGTATCCCAGCGTAGCAGTGGCCACTGTGGCTGAACGCCTAAAGAAGTCGATTTCGAGAGGGATGGACGTGATTACAGAAAGCAGTAATAACAAGAAAAGAGTAGCTTTAAAACGTTGCTATTAGATATGGTGTTAATGTCGTTTTCACTGCTCCCAATAAGCTAGGTAAGATATGCGCTAGCGTGCAGAGAAAAAAAGAGCAGGCGAAAGCAAAAGTGAAGCACATCAAGAACAACAATTTTACTCACTGCCGTATGGGTGTGGTATATAAAGTTCCCTTTAACTGCAGTGTGGCCATTTCTACGTAGGACAAACGGGGCGGTGTATCAATCAGAGGCTAATGGAACATAAAAGGTCGTTAACCGGTGGATCCCCTCCTAATTTGTCCTTACATTGCCAAGACTGCAAAGATTGTAACTGCACGCCTAAGTTCGACCAATGCGCGATATTGTACAGGCATAGGAAGGAAGATACGCGTCTTATGATCGAGGCATGGCATATCAATAATGGCGCAAGCTCGTGCGTGAGTCAGCCTTCGATTATCTTACATAAGGAAGAGATCAAATGCCTTAACAGTTACCTACACGTAGACAGGCACGTGTACCCAATTGACACGTGGTGCTACCTTTCCAGAGCATGCGCAGATGGGTTTTGTGTCTTCTTTCTTTTTTCGCCTCAGTGCTTCCTTCAGTTGTTAGCCGGCGTTCGTGTTGTCCACTTCTCTTGTCTTGTGTCTGTGTCTGCACGCGTTACCACTTCTTCGCATTATGAAAACAATTTTATTAGCGCTCGAAAGATAGCTTCAAAAGCAAGGTAACGTCTGCAAATAGAGAAGAGAAAGAAAGCGAGGGCGATATGCTTAAAAAATTCTACTCAACAGATTATTGTGCTTGACGTAAGCATGCCATTTAAACTGTCAAATCTCACTAGACAGTCATCTTTGTTTCTTTTAATATTTCCCAGAATTTCTGAAGAAAGCCACGCAATAAGCACCACGAAAAAGATAACGTCATGGAAACAAATTCATCGGGTGTTTCTGAACACGCTCTAAAATTCTTCGATGTACAACTTATACACTTTACAACGAAAATTTTAAAAATTGCACAATGAAACTTAAACTACTCAGCTAAATAGCTAGTCATTAAAAGACAATGTAACTAAAAGCCCCTGAGAACAACAGAAACAGTTGGTCTCATTTGCCTAAAAGGCACAATTTCTTTTTCTCTTTCTTTTTCTTTCAGTTTTAAGAGATGCTACGTGAAAAATTGAGGTTAAGTTATGCGGGTAAGTTATGTATGTTTATTGCTGCTGAAAAGTGACTACAAAGAAACTGTCTTTCTCATTACGTAGCTTCCCATTTGAAATTCAGGCAGCAGACACAATTTTAATGTCTTGATCGCGGCGTTGATTGCGACAAGGAAGCATATACCTTCATCTTCGTGCCCGAGACACGCACCCGTAACCTGAATGAACTGAACAGGCAAGCCATATCAGAGTTTCTTGAGGCGCTTGCCCCGTATGAGATAACTGACATAACAACCAGGAGTCGAACAAACAGTCTTGCAATTAGTTTAAATAATGTCAAAAATCGAAGTGCATCGTGTTGGGAGACATCGTTGTCCGCGGCCCTATTGCAATGGATAGCGACCGTACAGCAAGCGTTACTTAAAAGTTAGTGAATCTACTTGTCTGTTTTGGTTGGACAGCCGACAAAGACTGATGTGATACTAGAACTTCATAGCCTCGGAAAATAAAGCTGTGTCAAGCTTATGTTCTAGAGGCACTGTATTCCATCTCAAGTGACGGCCGGATTTTTTTTTCAAAATGCAGTTCGGCATTTCTTCCCAAGATCGCTTCAGTGCTGGAAGTGCTAGAGCTTGGGCAGGTGAGTGGGATTTGCTGCAATTCGATGGTGTGCCTCAAATGCTTGTAGCAGCACACCCATGATGCATGCAGTGCAAGTGACCTTCAGTGTGCCAACTGCAAAGGTCTACGCGTCCCATCTAATGACTGCTCAGAAATCAAGATGCAGATGGCGATTCTGAAGCCAGTGGTCAGAGACCAGTCATCGCAAACAGAGGCCGCCACCAAAGTGAGACGGCATCGCTCCCACCTCTGCCGCTTTCCGGAAATAGCCGCTGCCATTGTGCGATGAACGTCTGTGGTTAGGAGTTGCCTTCACGAAGGCTTGCACAACACTAATTGAAATGACTGACACGGCTGCTTGAGAAGTCTGCGGCTGTGAAGAAAGCATAGACCCCTTATTCTACCTCTGTCATCGGTTATCATTATAAGTGCAGCCACTCTGTAAGTGTCGAGACGACTGCGCGACCGGCCGTTGTCCGTGCAAGTGCCAAGTTTTCATAACCATCGACGCACGCATTGGGCGGTGACCCACAGCGTTGTTTGCACAGCCCAAACAAACGCTATACTTGTTTTAGGAGGTTTTCGATGGGTCCGAACTAGCGCAGTGAAAGTAAGTAACCGGATGAGGAGGGCGGTGCCGGCGTCTGTGGTTGGTCCGCTTCCCCTTGCTTAGCTTGCGGTGGTTTGTCGAAAACTGCGGCACCGTGCAACTTAAGGTTAAAAATCTGAGGACATCTAAGCACTTCTTATGAGATGTGAATGCGAAAGCATTAATGTCCAATTGTACGCCGCTGAGCGGTCCTTCGAGTGATGAACTCCTCGCGGGCAAGCAAGCGCGTTGAGACGCTTGGCGCGCTTTGATTTGGTCTTACCGAGGCACAGTTAGAACGCCGATAAGAGCTTGCGCGGAAAAGGAACGCATCGATGACAGAGGCTTCCGAGAGCAAGCGAGAGGGTGATGTCGCGTAGCGGCGATGCCCTCTCCCCTCACGCATCACCTGGCGAAATATACTCGCGGACAACTTTCTGTGGCTATGAAGGGAAAGCTACGGGGGCGTGGCTGCTGCATATGTGTTACCGCGCCAAGTAATCCAGCAGCGCTTACAGTGCTTTTGGTTGCTCTGAACAGATACTGAATCGACGCAGCTTCCACGTGCAACGGTTTCGCGTTCGCCTAGACGCGGAAGGGAAAAGCCGCAAAATAAGCAAACTTTTACACTCAATACTGTGTTCTGTCTCACTTAACAGTTGCTAATAAGGCGCTTATGTTTTCTCGTCCCCAGCCTTACCACACGTGGATTAAAACACGGGACTCTTTTCTGAAGCGCTCTCACTTGTGCTCGCTTTGCCTCCGTAGCCTCCCCTTCATAGCCACAGAGAGTTGTCCGCTTGTATGGCGTGTCAGCAGATGTTCCCTTTCGCCCGCTCTCCTCCGTCGAGGCGCGCTCGTGGCGTGGCGTCGCAGCCAATGGGAATTTACCTGCCCTTTTGATGCTACGGATAACAGACGCCGGCTTTTATTCTCAATGCATGTACCATTTGACGTTTTCGCATCAAAAGTACCACTAAAACTCATTCGCAGCTAAGAATAATAGCGAGAGCGATGTCTCATACGTACCGGACGGGCTCGACAACGTTTTACTGCCCCCCCCCCCCCAATCATTATTATACGCAGAGAAATCAATTGTCAACGGCAGCTACGAGTAGCCAGTGCCAGGGCGATCGATGGGCAGCCATATTTTATTCCCTTTGTAACAGGGTTGTGTGCGGCTATACTGGAAAAAATAAATCTGTTTTGTTCGGCATATTAACGCATCTTTAGTGCGTACACGTCATCTTGTCGTGGAGAGTTTTTAATGTTTTGTGACTTCCTGTGATAGACAGGCGAAGTGGGCGCTGTCCGAAAAAATTGACCAATAGCGTAGGACTCCTGACGAAAAAGGCGTAGAATCGTGAATATTTCTTTTTCTTTTGTTCGGCCTATTTATTTATAATCAGTGTGTACAAGTCACATCAGCTTTTCGCGGTTTTCGCGATGTCGCGTGAGGAACAGGCGAAACGGGGGTGGCCTGGAAGAATTTTGACTGATCGTGGAGGGCTAGTGGCAGAGATAAAACAGAAACAGACATGAGTAGCTTTACGTTAAAGCGCCCCTGGTACAGCATCCCAAGGAGCCATACGCAGTAACTCTAACCGTCAATGTCGCTCGTCGGCCGTAAGGGCAGTCAAGGCACTGTTGTTCTTGTTGAAGGCGACCGGCCTGTGTGAACGTCTTTGAGTGTGCGGAACCCTGACGCGCGCATCCACGCATTCACAGTGTTTTTTTCTTCCTCCCTATCTCTCTTCTTTCTATTCCATTCCTCAAACGTAGGGTATAGCGGTATAGCCAACCAGACGATTTTCCTGATTACATCCTTGCTTTCTCTCCTCCTCCTCATTTTTCCCAGCCTACACACGCAACCTGAAATAAAGTATAGAACGACAACCGTGTGTACGTTAAACCATTTCGATGCATGTGGGTCGCAAATAAATGAATTTTAATTTTTTTTCGCTCCGCACCTTTTCCAAACCTTGACCTCCAAACCTTTTCTCGAGATGCTACACGCTTCAGGCAATGCTAAAATACACGCAAGTAGCGCGCACACTGATATCTGTCGCCTTGAAATATCCTTGAGTGAAAATTCTCCGAGCACACCATCAACGACGCCGTTCCACGTAGGCCTAGCACTCGTCAATTATACAGTAGGCGCGTACGTTGCGTTGCGTGAGTTCACAATTCTGCCTCGTATCTGATGAATAAATTATATTACTGCAACATACTGCAAAATAATTACTTTGGCTCTACACCGGCTTCTTTATTGCCTTCCTACATTCTTGTTTGGTTACTAAGTGCATTGTCAGTATCGTTGCAAGCTAGCTTTGCAAGCACTTTGTCCGAATATGAACGAATGAAAGTGAAGTGATACTGAGTATCGTGAAACAATCAATAACGTTCGAATTCTTGTTTCACTAGACAGTAATATAAAAAAAACGACAATCCTTCAGTTCAGACTCTAAGCGAATAGATTGCAATATACCACAAACAATTCAACCTTTCTTCTTTTTTTTTTCAGCTCAGTTTTGTAGCCTTCAGTTTTACCTGAGTATGTATATCTTTATTGCAATTCTCATAATTCTGCGATGCTATTCAACAGAGAGTGCACAGTATTAGAAACAAAAGCAGCCAGCGCAGGAATGCAGCTCGAAACGCCCACCATTTTCCGTTCTTTCGAATTTTGAAAGGGGGTCACCACATTCCATTGAGTATTATTCCCGCGAGCACGTGTGTTAAATTTCAAAAAGGGCTTTCGGCGGAGGCCGGAGCCCTAACTGAAATTGAACAGAAAGTGCTACCTTGACCTGCCGTTCCCTCTGCAAAGCGGATGCCATTCCCCTGGCAACGGCCATCGAGAGTAAGAAACGAAAAGAAACAGAGCGCGCAAGTCGCTATTGATTGTCGCGTATATTTGAAGGAAAAAAAGAAACGGTAACAATAGAACGTGGAAAATAATTCGGTTTGTTGCACAAAACACGACAGAGCAAGTTGAAAGAATAATGGAAACAAGCCTGAAAAGACACGAAAAGCACCTTCCTTACCTCCTACACTCCTCCCCCTCCCCTCTCCCATTCATTCCTTTTTTTTTCTTTTTTTTTTATGCAGCCTGACCAATTTCGAGTGGACACTATGTGAAAGACGAGAACAATCTCACTAAAAGTGCATTACACTGGAAAGACTGCCCGAAAGAAGAAAGCTTGAGCATCGGGGATGCAAAATAAATAAATCAATAAACAAATAAATAAATAAATAAATAATTTACGCATGGCAGCACCCAAAAGCTAGAGCACTAAAGTGGTATAAGCGAGAAAGAAGTAACTTGCGTTTACATTGAGAGTTGCGGTATGACTAAAAATTGAGGACTCTATAAAGCAACGGCTTTTCAATAGCGGAACATGCTTCGCCCATCTGCACAAAGGGCAAAAAAAAGAAGGAATAAGAAAACAGCTGCTAAATCGAATAAATGAAAAACTAGGCGCATACTGATTTATTCTTATGGCACATAATAAATTCCTGCTTATTTTGAAAAGGTGTCCGTGCGTGCGCGCGCGTACACTTGAGGATAACAGGGATGCAAGAAATAATATCGCAAAAATTATTCAGTATAGAAAACTGCACATTCGTGTGAGTGCACGCACTCTGTACTGCGAATGAAGAGTAATTTGCAAAATCATGTGCGATGCACACACACCTACACAGCAATTGTAAAACCACGGCCGGTGGCCGTGGTAAAACATGTCCTCATTATGACCTGTCTTAATGAGCATGTTTAGCTATGCCATTGCCTTACGTTCGGAGTCTTCGATCGACACAAGCACTTTGCGCTGAGCCGTGATGAAGGCACCGCTGATGGCTACCGCAGTGTTGAATGACCACAGGAGAGTTCACGACAACAGAAGGGTACAGAACCAGGTAGGTACGCGGAACAATGACCGTCACCTAAATATAATGGGCTGTGCCAATAATAATTTTCGAGCGAATAACGTCAACAGGATAACACAAGAACGCACACGCACACGCACACGCACGCACACACACACACACACACACACACACACACACACACACGCACGCACGCACGCACACACGCACGCACGCACGCACGCACGCGCACACACACACGATAACCGTAAGCCGGGAAGCCAGGCCTTTTCAGAGGCACCAAAGGCATGTGTAGCGAAGAGGCGTTTTAGCTTTTCTGAAAAAAAAAACCATCAGGAAAAGAAAGTTTTGTAATTCACAGATTCCAATACAGAGACCACGAGTCTGCAGAAATATGCAAATCTAGGTTGCACAAACAATCGTAAAGACTGTACAAAAGTTACTAACAGCAAGCTTTCCCTGCAATGCGCTAAAGAAACATTCTTATCAACCACATTACCATCTATGCCGATAACTAACGTAAAAAGAAAATTCTGGCGCGTCATACATGCGCTTTCCGATGATTCTATCGCTTTTAACAGTTGCTCTGGTAAGCTTTTCCCAAAAATCTATGCCCAACTCTCCTAAATATCCTTGTTAAAAATTCCTCGTGCACTGCTTATATTGAACTACCTGTGTTGAATGACTATAAATTTTTAACTATGCCTCCAGTAACAGTTGAAGTCCCGACGTTATTCGACTAATAGATTCATTGAAGATGTGTTCGTCACCCGGCTTTGATAACATCAGTGCTAAATTTCTGAAAGGCACCTGCTCTTACAGTTCCATTAACCAAAACATTTCAACAATCGCTCAATACATCTACTGGTCCGTTTTAGCGCTTGTCCTTGTCCGTCTTTCTTGTTTCTGTGGTTTTATTCGCGCTAAGTTACTACTTCAAGTACTGTTCCGTCAGAATGAAAAACAGGAAAAATTATTCCTTTGCACAAATCTGGCAGCAAAACATCACCTACAAATTATCGCCCGATATCATTACCCTGTACCTAACATATATGATCTTTATTAACCTTGCGGATTTTCTTGAGCCTAATTAATTTTTTCCCCATCACAATACGGATTTCGAAAATCATTCTCATGTGAATCGCAATTAACATTTACTCAGAAACTACACCATATACTTGACCGTTCTTTTCTTGCCGATTGCATCTTTCTAGATTTTTTAAATGCCTTTGACAAAGTGTGCCATAAACATTTACTTTATAAACTAAGCAAATTAAATCTCGATCACAACGTTCTAAAATGGATTGAGTCATTTCTCGTAGACCGTTCCCAGTTCGTAACACCTAATGGTCATAACTCACCTCATAGCGACGTTCAATCCGGTGTGCCACAAGGCTCCGTCCTGGGACCTCTATTAATCCTTATCTATGTTAATGATTTACCTTCTGCAATAACTTCTGACGTACACTTATTTGCAGACAACTGTGTAATCTGCAGAGAAATAACTGACGAGAACGACATCACCCTGCTTCAGGTCGACGTTAATAACGCCAGCAATTGGTGCCGATTCTAGTGAATGGAACTCAACATTAACGAGTGTAAATTTGTGAGAGTATCCCGATCTAACGATAACCTGCCTGTGTACTACCTGAATAACGTTGCTTTAGAAACGACAAGTTCGTATAAGTACTTAGGCGGGCATATAACATCTAAATTAACATGGAAGCATCACGTTGGACATATAATTAACCAAACCAACCGCTTGCTAGGATACTTACGCCGCATTTTTTCTCGTGCTCCATCTCCTTTAAGATTACTGCTTTATAAAACCCTGTTACGGCAGAAATTAGAATATGCTGAAGCTATGTTGGACCCCTATCACGAAAACCTCATACATTCTCTTGAACTAATCCAAAACAACGCAACTCTGTTTTTTCTTTGGAACTA
Organism: Dermacentor variabilis; assembly: GCF_050947875.1. NCBI lineage: Eukaryota > Metazoa > Arthropoda > Arachnida > Ixodida > Ixodidae > Dermacentor > Dermacentor variabilis. The sequence continues at coordinate 274,356,514 of NC_134568.1, read as the reverse complement.
CAACCGTGCTGCGAGCGTATCTTCAATGAAATCAAATCTGGGGCTTCAGCCGCTGGCAACCCCGTCGAAGGATTTCCCGCCTTTCAATTTTTCATAAGCTATATTACCACCCTACCCTTCATCCGAAATTCATGTTGCGACTATATTATTTATTTCACCGTACTGATCACCAGCATAAAGTTAGAATTTGTGCATGTAACACGACGTATTTTTTACATTCATTTTTGCCACGTACGTCAAAAGATTAAAATGAACTTTCTTCTGATATTGTTTCCAGTAATAATGAAAAGTCTCGAAAAGCACTAGCTCACACTCTCAAATAGCAAGCATTTGTACGAACTACTGTTGGTTGTTTTCTTTTTTTTTTTTTTAATGTTACTTATATATGCCACGTTGTATTACTGTATTTATTTTGTGCAGGGAAAACACGGGGAATGCGGGAGATGGAAATTCAAGACGATGGAACAAAACGAGCTTTCATCTTGTTCTCGTTTTGTTCATCGTATTTATTTATGGTACTTTCAGCTAACATTGTATAATTAGCAAATATTGTGTGTAAGCTCGCAATATATTTCCTCCCTATTTCTTGTATAAGCCACTCCCCTCTCTAATGCCGAAAGGCCCTGAGGGTAAATAAATAAATAAATAAATAAGCAAGCAACCAAAAGCCTCACTCTGGGCGCTTCGCCATCTTCCGCGCACCTATACTCGGCGATACATGCCGTTCGCGAACCAGAGAATTTGTCACGTACTAGAGCAGAAAAAGAAAAAAAACAACTATGGGGGCACCTAAGCAATTCTTATGACATGTAAATGCGAGAGCGTTACTAGTCGTTGAGTGTGTTGCTGAGTTTAGTGTTGCGGCGAAACGTTGCAGCCAATGAGGCCGCAACAACGCACGACGACAAACCGGCCATATATTGCGATCTGTCAGCTGAGTTTCATTTGCGGAGTTTTCCCTAACGTAGTGTTTAACACACATTGCGTTGAGTGTTTTTTTTTTCTCTCGCTAACACCACTTCTCAGCACGACGACACCACTTTGCCGAGCGGTCACAGTATCTTTGTGAGCAGCGCCATTGTGTGACGCTACACTTCTTCATCGGTTTCGTAGACGAACACCACATCATACTCTGGGGGAGGGATGTCGTAGGCGCCGTCCGACGGGTAGCTGAAGAGCACGTGCTGCATCTTGTTCGTCAGCGTCGTTGTCCATCAGGTCCGGCCACGGTGTTGCTCGCCGTGCTCGCTCCGCAGCCGCTCGCTCTGGCATCTAGTGAATCATCCGCCAAGCAGAGCCAAACTACGTGCACAGGCTTGAACACGTTCATCACTGTCTTCAGTTGCATCGGGGACGCAATGCAACGGTGACGCAGTGGTTAGCGCGCTCGGCTACTGAGCGGTAGCAGTAGCGGTCGGGCAGAGGATAAAGTCCTCACCGTGGCCACTTCTTTATTCCCAGTTAGATAAAGGTGACGTAATTTGTGTGCCGTCTTTCTGCCAAGGCTTTCTGGTGACGGCGGGGTCGCACAATGAGCCAAGTAATGCTCTCGCATTGAAACATACGGCACTCGGCGGCCGTTCGCAGAAAGTAACCTCACCGTGAGAGAGCTTGAATAATTTTGCTGCCAGAGCCCATTTTGGGCCTTTGATGTAACATCGGCGACAGCGTATATGGCTTAAGACCTGTAGCAGAGGACTATACCAAGAAACTCCAAGCAAAGAATGACGTGCATAGCGCGTTAACGAACCTCGGCTTTGCAAAAGGACACCCTTTCATCCCACACACTGGCGCCGGAAGACGGTAGTTAAGCTCCCTCCTGCCAGGATAATGACTTCGCCTAGCTTCCCACTCTGAATTTTTACTTCTAGCAGAGCTAAATGGAAAGCATAACGTTCGGAGAAATAGAAAAGACATTAGTGATACATACAGCAGAGCTAAACAAAAATCGAAACAGTAAATACGAGTACTTTTATTAAATTTTCAAAAGGGTTTCCTTTAAATGCGGGTACTTCGATTACAGTTTCACACGGCTTCGCTTTTCTCAAATTGAGCATCCTAAAAAAAGCCTCCAGGAAAGCCACACAAAATTTCCCCTCCTTTTCCAACAAACCACTGGAATGTATAAGAGGCTGAAGAAAAAGCTCTGTGTATAAAAAAGAACAGTATGTTTTAACATTAATAACGTCATTTTCAGCTTCACCGCACGCTTTTAAGACCAGGTCTAATGTATTGGCAATTGAGTTTCTTTGGGATTCTAGTATATGCTGTATAAATCCAATTAGGTATCGTCCTCCCGCTGCAATGCAGCGCGACACACGGAGCACTCAACGAAAAAAGAAGGGGGGAAAGGGTAAGGTGGGGGAAAGGGGGAGGGCGTTACGGAACGATGGTAAAATTTACTAGCAGCAGAAGAGATTGTAATCGAGCGTTTTTATCTTGGAGTACATAATTAATTTCAGCGCCGTCAAAGCTCTGGCACCTCTATGTTCATACAAGCACGGGGTCTATTAAATACATGGTTTTGGTACTGTGCGTATTGATACATATTAGAAATGCAGCTGTAGACAAGGACCACCAGTTTGACGTAAGGACAAAATATGAGTGCGACAAAACGTGGTATAACGATGACAGAACGCATAGAAAAGAACCCAGATAATCGTGCGCCTTATCGTAAGAGCTCATGAGTTATCCATGATTTAATTATTGTTTATTGATACGAGGGGGTATCTACGTCGAATTGTGGTCGAAATTGCAAGCACCCAAGATCGTATAAGCGAATGTCACTTCTCGCATTGGCAGGCAGATCGCCTGCGATTTTTCTGCGGTGGTATGACACATGGGTCTGTCGCATAGCGCCACAAGGCGCCTGGACCTAGTCAAGCTGTCTTAAAAGACCTTTTTGAGCAAGTACCCCCTCCCCCTTTTATAAGTCTGTATTCGCCTGGAATTCTGAATTTTATTGAACGCCGCACACATTCTAATGCGAACTATATTCGAACGTTGCAGTTCCTACATTTTGTATCACCAGTTACGTGCAGTGCAGCGATCAGTTACGGGAACCACTTGCGTGTTTCGGAAAAGTACGGGCTTACACTGTCCAATGCTAATCCTTCCATGACCTTTGCATTCAACCGACGGTGTATATCTGCGGTGTATATCAGGCAAACCTTTTTTTTTTTTTTTTGTTCTCATTAGTGATTGACTGGCGATACGCAGAGCATTCGCTGCACTGCACGGAACCGGTTAGACAGAGTTGAAGATAGCGAACTGAACTATCGCCTGTAAAGGGTGCACCGCCACATATAGATGCGCAAAGAGGCGAAGCCAGCGCAACACGATTACGTGCCGCGAGCAGCGTGTAATCTCAAGTTCTTGATACCCGTATCATAGACACTACGCCTTAAGGATATTTATAAATTGTGCACACGTACGCTTAAACGAAGATGCAATCAATGCGATATACATTGAAGCAAGTAATTGCTTTGAGAAATTTGCAAGGGCGCTTGCCTTTCAGGCACACAGAGTTATTTGTTTTTTATTATTTCGACATAGAACTAATAAAGCGTCTCCTTGGGAGTTTCCAGATGCACTCTAATTGCTTTGCTTTACAAACTTCTCTGCATTTCGTCTTTCGCGGGCAGTGCAGGAGAACTTAGAAAGACACATTTCGATGTTTGTATTTGGACGTGCTTTTCTTCCGTGTTTATACGGTACCAACTTGTCGCTAGTTAATTTTTGTGGTTTTATACATGCCAAAAATGTGTAATCGGGATAGTGCAGCATTTTAGCTGTTTTCCTTACATGTTACGCGGAGGCGTTTGTGCTACAAATAGTACGTGGCACAGTGAGCGCATCATAATCGTCCGCCAAGATAGAAAAACGCGCAGTCATTGGAGGTTTCTCTGCGTGTTGTGGACAGTGTAGTAGACGCTCGTTACCGCATTTAAATAGACGAACGTTACCACGTTCCCTTGGCGGCGTGGCGGGCGAGTATATTGAATCGATTCCTTTTGCTCGATTCTATTCCTATCTTTTTTTATCATCAACCGCTCACGACTGGCCGATCCTGGTGATGACGTAAGCTGAGCGTTGCTCGGACCACTGACGAAACACGAAAAAAAAAGAAATTGGAATAGAATCATTACATTATACCATCTCTGCGTGTCATTCGGGCCCCGTCTGAAGTCTCCACCGCACGCTGCAGCCAAATGTAGCTAATGCATTTTTCTTGCATTGCTTGTTTCATGCAATTAACCAGTTTCAATTCATAGTATCCATACTTTTACTCTAGCAGACAACGGGCCAGTTATTTCTTCCGACTTTCCCAACGCCAACTAGTTTCAACTCGGCATAGGATGGGCGCTCACAAAGGACATGGGTAAGTTGGGGATGGCTGGTACCTGCCTTTGTGATTGTGACTGAACTTATACTACTTGACAGCATGACACTTCCTTTATTATGGGATCATTGACACTCCATCACACAAAGTCATTTAATGTAAAGCCCGTTTTTTAACCACGCTTCGACTTCAGGGCAACTGTATTTCGATACACATACGTCCCAGCATCCACATGAGAAACGTCAGTAAACAGCGCGTTTTCTCTACACTCCATCCAATGCATTTTTTTCAGTCATTCTTTTTTCAATTTATTATCATACCCAGTTTAATTTTATTTTCGTATTAATTAATTTAATATTGATGCAATTACTCTTCTCTCTCCCCTAGCTTTCGACCAGCTGTGTACTCTGCTTTCGGTTCCCCAATTTTGCGTTTAACTGAACACATCTTGATAAAACTCGGTTTCCTTTTTTACCCGCGTTTCTCATTTGTTTTTGTTTCATTGCTCGTTTTTGAAACGTCCGAACCGTTTATCCTTGGAGTTCATTTTTTCTTCTAGAATAACTGGGCCCACCAGATTGATAATGCCTGCCCACACGTGTAGATACTTTTGTTTTTGTCACCCCTACGTCTTGGAAGAACCACCCGTTTCCTACACCTAACCCCCCCCCCCCCCCTCATTCCCTATCCTAAAGAAACACTAAATCACATTTCTCTCTCTTTTTTAACACTTCGCTACCGTTTGCATCAGCTTGTTGCCCTCCTTTCCCCGTCGAGGGGGGTGGAGTGAGTTACACGTACATAAATGCTGCTAGGGAAAGCAGTTGTTGCCCTGACAAAGACAAGTCCTCTTCTCGAAACATCCGCAATAGCAACATTTTTTGTTCTGCAACTGTTGACGACTTCAATCCTCCATCCTTCTGTGAACCTCTCTTTTGATTCTGTTCGTTGTTGAAGAGAATGGCAGATAAATCTTTCAAATTCAGTCATACTAGCCAACTTACGACCAAAAACATTTCCCATATAAATGGTAGTTCTATGTGGGATAAAAGGGACAGTTTACAGTAACTAAAACCAAGATAAAGCGTTACCCCGCTGGTGCTCACTTCTTTATTAAATACAAATACACGGCACAAAAGCATAAAAGACGTTTTACCATAGTATAAGCAGCATGCTAATTTTACCTGAAATGCTTGTGAATGCATCTATACCTTAAAATAAAAATCAAGCCCTAAACAAAACTACAAGGCCCCTCGTTCAGGTATCAAGGAGTCATCACTTTCAGTAGTCTGACTCTGCACGAGCTCAGTGCAACTTGAATATTAGCGGCACATCTGTAGTCTCACTGCAGTGTACATGGTGTGCTGTAAGCATAATCCCGACACATCAGCAGGGAATGTCTTATGCTTGGCTCTGAACTTGTCTACAGCATCAGGGCATGTGTACCAGCCTAAAATACAAAGGACTCGAGACCGAAATACCCAGAGAAACATTTTATTCAGCGCTTCTGATACAATAGATGGAAAAATGAAAGCACTCATTTTACATCTCGATAGACGGGGATACGAATGTCAACATGGTGAGCACTAGAGCAAACAGCATTCGCGTGCAGCCGGCACCACTGAAACAAAAGCCAAACCGTGATATCACAAACTCAGCTGCCAACTAAATGGCATTTCACTACACTACTCTGCGACTGCGATTGGGTGTAGCTTTCCCACTCATACCCCTGCCTCATTGCAATAACTCATACTCCTTCCACACTGGAATGGCTGACTCTCCTATATACGACCACTGTAACAGTAAGGACACCATAGCGCACTTCTGCCACGGCACCCGCTTTGATGTCCGACGTGTCTTCGGAGCGCACTCTGCCAAGTGGACGGTCGACCATTTACAGAGACAAAAATTCTGGGTGCTTGGCCTCGTCCTTCATCAACCCAGAAAGCTGCACGTGCTGTCACCATGTTTTTCTAAATGGGATCTAAAAAGTTGCTTGTAGACGCCCTATGCGCACTACGGTGCGCATAGTGAACTCTCTGTCCCTTCGCTTTCTCTTTCTTTAATCCCTCATCCCCTCTCCCCCGTGCCGGATAGCAAACGTTACGTCCGTCTGGTTAAGGCCCTGCCTTTCTTTGTTTTTCCCTCTCTAAGTAGCCTTTCCTGCACTTTTTGTGTGGTTTGAACAATTGCAAACCACAAAAATTATATTTTAAAAAAAACATTCGCAAAATGATATTTTCCCTTATTGTGCGTATGAAACTCAATTTTTTGTGCGCAATTATGAAAAATAGGTAGCGCGCACAATGTACTGCTTGTACTGCTATACCTCATACCTTAAGTCATTGCTTTCGACGCACCAAATCCTCGGAGCTTTGCAGCCCTTACCCAAAAGCTGCACTGTCACCGAGACATAAAAAAAAGCAGGAAATAAGTGCATTAGCATGCCGTCACTAGAAATAAGTGACAAACAAATGTCATTCATAAATGATAGCCTGTAATCGCCGCTAAGATTAGAATGTGCAGCTGCTAATTTGGGTGGATACTCGGATTACGCCTGTAATTGCACGCGTGCTCATACGTACCCGCCATCATCCAGTACATATCACTGGCCTAGGAGCAGTGATAGCTCCTATCGACCCTGCTTATCTCTACTGTGATTACTTTTCGTTTAGGTTTTTAGTATAAAATTGCTTAGTTTTTGGTAAATAAACAGTTGGAAGTTGGCGCCCGTATACTCGTTTGCGTCTCACTTCGTCCTCATTTGCTTAGCACCTTAACCTTTGTTTTGAAGTCATGAACCAACTAGCTCAGCAACAAGTTTTGTCAAAAATGTGTACTCTTGTTAGCCTTTTGTGATGTATTCACTCATATTTCAAACATAACATTACTCGTGGAGACTGTTCTATGTCAACATTATCTGAAACTAGGATTTTTTACGCTGTCCAAAATTTTTTGGCTGTTGACCTTTAAGGGGAGATGGGCGTCGCAAAATCCTATCTTTTTAAAAATCATTTTTCAGATTTTGGTTGCAATATTACGCTTCAACTTTCTACTTTCCCTTGCAAAAAAAAAAATCAAGCCCTTTTTGCAAACAAACGACTGCGAAAAATTTTTCGAATTAAAGCCTCACTTTTCCATTTATGCTCGACTGATGAGGACAACAAGCGTAAGTTTTGCCTCGATGGCGATCCTTCCTGGTTAAGTACAAGCAAGCACTAGCCCTTGCTGAGTCTGCACTAACTCATTCTCCAATTTTCACCAGTGCTCAAGCTAATGCCGTGCTTTTTATTTTTTAATACCTCGAGTGTCCCACCAAAGGGTGCATTTCAGAGGCTGACAGATCGCTTGCCGACTGCGGTCTAATCAGCCAACCCGCAGGCCAAAACACGCACGTACGTGAAGTGAGAGTAATTTATCGCCGCTGGCAGACCTTTTGGACACGGAGAGGGCCAGATGAGGAATTGCACTCCCCTCTGCCGGCCGTACTGCTTAGGCCTCGAGGCCTAACCAGCACTGTTTCGTCAGTAACCAAAGATGCGATTTTGTGTCAGCCGACATGACTGCAACATTGTTTATGGTCGCCGTGTTTGGTACATCATACACGTGGTTCACGCTCGAAACTTCATGTGGCGTCCGAAATTAGATTATTAGAGTTTTAGATTAGGGGACGCAAGCAGCATCCAAGCGTTGGGGAACGCAAACCATCAGGCGTACAAAAGAACCCAAAGCGAGTACAAGAGGGCGAACAGCATCGCAATGGAGTTTGCGTCTCCCAACGCTTGGGTGCTGTTGGATCTCTTTGGACGAAGGTTCATCCCTAGCGCTGCCACCAGTTGTTGGATCTGGAGGACGATCCCAATTGCTGTCCCCCAGATTTTTGGACCTTGCCGTTGGGTGCGGGAGTTGGCCGAAGCTGAGGAGGACTTTGAGATGAAAACTGGAGGTTTATTTACATTATTTACAGTGAGATTACAAAGTAATTAACAGTCATAAAGTGATTACGGGCCGGCAGCAACTCGGACGCTGCGGCCCGTGGCAAGAAGCTCGAAAGAGATCAATGAAGGAATGCTCTCTTGCTGCTCCCGGTCTGTGTCTTTTAACCCTTTCGGTGTCTCGAAGGCACGTCACGTTCGGCCAATCGGCGAACCCGCTCAGGTGGCGTCATTTTTGGCCAATCGGCGAGCCCGCTCAGGTGGCGTCATTTTCGGCCAATGGTAGGCGCCCGTGCGATTGTGTCACACCCAGTGAAGAGGGTCGTTCCTTGGGCCCCAATTGTCCGAGTGCTTACTTCTCTCTGTGGTATTGCCTTCCCGGTCTGCAACTACCGTCACAAAGGTGGACGGGGGGATTGCTGCCAGGGCTTCACGGTGCATTACAGTTGTCTTGCCTCTGGACCCACGTTACATGGAACAGTGCCAGGCTCCCGCTACACTTTCGGGAAGAGTCAAGCAGTGAATAGCTCCACCTGCGGCGCACGAGGAGGGGGACGCCAACTCGTTTGCACGTGCCGCGTTTCGGGAACGGGGAAGATGTGCATCTGCGCTCCTTAATTAGCTGTGGCGCGATTCGGTGTGGTCTGGTGAACTCGAAGGGGGCTCAGGAAAAGGTCCCGTATCTAACAGTGCGGGTTGCGTCCCATAATCTAAAATAACTCTATTATTCTAGTGATAGGCATAGGTGGCAGTACACAGGGGAGTCCGACTAATCGCACAATTCCAAAAAAATCGTTTGACGACTGTATTTGACATTTTTATTGCAAGAATATATATTTTGAGGCATCTGTAAGAAAAATCGCCTTCGCTATAACCAATATCGAGTTGGAGACTGTTGTGTTCACATCGCGATATATTACATGTGTTGTGGTTATCGAGTGGCAGTGGTAAACGCGTGAACACCAGTGTGCGTGTGTAAACGGGTGCCATTTGTTAAAAAGGGTGTGCGCGCTGTGATAATGTTCAGTGTGTTTGAGGCTGCCCATTGGCATGCCGGAATAAAAGACTCGAAGAAGCATGTCTCTGTTCTGAAGATACAACATGACTGGCGACGAGAGTGGGACCCCAACAGAAGCCTCCAAGACAGAAGCTACCAGGGGCGCCATGATCGGCCAGCTTCCAGAGTTCGATCCGGACGGCGGGAACTGTGACGTTTTCTTTAAATGTTTCGAGTGCTTCGTCACTGCGAACGACATCGCAGAGGCCAAAGAGTTGCAAGGGCTCTTGGCGTCTATCGGGGGAAAAGCATACGTCACGCTCAGGGGCCTTTTTTTGCCCAAGAACCCTACCCAGGAGACGTATGACGTTGTCATCACCATGCTGAAAATATGCGGATCCACGCACTGTGAGAATCGATGTAAGCGAAGCTTTCTGTGCTGTTTGCTTTTATATACGATAATTAGTGGCGATGTTGACGGCAAATGTTTAATTTATTCAACGTTTAGTCCAACACGAGAGTGGCGAGTTGATGTCAAACCTTACCTTGCGTGCACCAATGTCGCTTGTCTGCGTAGTACACAGAACACACAGGGAGAGGTGTTTGCTTGAGGTGTTGTTGCGCACCATACTTAATAACGTCTGAGAGGGTTGAACGTTGTCATTTCCTCACATGGCACATCGCATCGTGTCAGACGTATTAAACTCTTATTGTATTATGGGGCTGTACGTGCATAAACCCCAATCGGGTTATGAAGCACGGTGTAGTGGTGGACTCCGGGTCAATTTTGACACCATGGTGTTATGTAACGTGTCCCTAAATCTAAATGCCCGTGCGTTTTTTCTTTCGCCCCCGTTGAAATGCGGCTGCTGCGGCTGGGATCAAACCCGCAACCTCGAGCAATGCCATGGCAGCGAGCACGGAAGGGTTGATCTGACGTGTGACCGCTTTCTTAGTGTCGCCTAGACTCTACAGTGTGGTTTAATGCGGCTCTGCTTCTGTACACCCAGTGTAAGTTGTCCGTTTGACACATTTGCATGGTGTTTATTTTTCAGAAATAGCAGAAACGTACAGTATCTTACCTGGAATTTCAATTTTATCGAGTTTGCCCGCAACCGATGTCTTGTTTCCTTGCCTTCTCACGTACGTCACCTCCTCCATATCTACCCCCCCCCCCCCTTGTATATGGGAACTGCGAGTGAAGAGTTGTAAGGCTCGTGTTTCGACTCGTGTTTCACGTGTTTTGCGACTGCGTCAGTTCTACCGATTCTCTGCCCCCTCTCCCCTTTCCTGTCTGCCATTCTATCTAGCTTCCCTCTGGCCTATCACGTTAACAGAAAGGTAAGATCTGCAGTTTCTGCAGTGCTTCAATAGGGGGGGGGTGGGGGTCACGGATAATTACAGCTGTCAAGAGGCTAATGTGGCGACGCCGAGGGAGATCCAGGGGGTATTGTACATATGCGATGCGATGCAAAGATCCGAACGAGTTTCTTTCTCTTGTCGTCTTTCCTCTCTGCCGTGCTTCTGTCATGTATACACATGCTCTGAATTACCCCCCAACACGGCGTGCCAGACAACAGCAGCAGCAGCAGCAGCAGCAGCAGCAGTAGTGGTGGGAAATTCGAAGGAAGGGGCAAAGAAAGCTTCGCTTTAAAAAGCACTACACCCCAAAAAAGCTCTGTGGTCACGGAACGGTATCGTTTCAACCACAGGAAACAAGACCCACATGAAAACATCAGCGACATCATAATAGGACTCAAGAAATTGGCGGCAACATGTGAATTTGGTACATTTCTGGGGGGGAGCAAGCCCTGCGAGATCATCTCATCGCTGGATTACGTTCCGACGCCGTACGCTGCCGGCTTCTCGCTACGCCCGACGCCAAACTGACCTGGGACCGCACCTGCAGTATTGTAGCAGCCATGGAATCGGCTACCAGAAGCACTCGGAAAATGGTGGCGAACCTCGCATCGAAGACAAGAGTCCAGAGCGACGATCACTGGCACAAGGAAACAACAACTTCGCAGCAGCAAGCATCCTGTATGGACGACTACGCCAGAACTGTCACACCGAAAACTGCCATCAACAACCATTCCACTAGAGACTAAGACGTGTCATCGCTGCTGTGGGCGGGACTCTCCTGAAATCACCCTTTCATGAACAGCCGGTGCTTTAAAGCTAAGAAGAAAGGACACGTAGCCAAAATGTGCAAAACAAGGGCTATTCATTTCGTGGAGAACGATGCAGCGCACATACAGACCGAAGTCCCACAGACCGAAGGCCTGTGGGACTTCGGTCTGTGGGCCATTGTACTAGTACAATCGGCCTGACCATTGTACTAGTACATTTGCTGGTAAACGGAAAAGAGATACCGATGGAGCTTGATACAGGCGCAGCTGTATCAGTAATGTGTAAAGCAGACGCTTAAAGAGCTTTCCCAACGCAAGTTTCAGGAAAACAAATGTAAGACTAGTTACCTACAATGACACGCCTCAACGTTACTGAGTAACGCAGGGCACGCCTGTCCAGCGCCTCGCCTGTCATGGTCAATGTTATCGTTGATGTCGATGTAAAATACCATGACCAGCGCGTACGTACGTTTGTCAGTGGTGATTGCTAAGGATATGCCACAGGGGCCTGAATGCCAACATTATTAGGTCGGGAATGGCTAACGAAAATAAAACTAGACTGGCCGAATGTAGTACAGGTGAAGAACGTCCGTGAGGAAGCACAGCTCACTGATAAATACCGTAACGTATTTCAACCAGGATACGGTGCCATCAAAGAGTTTAAAGCTCGTATTGACCTTAAAGGGTCCCCACCAGGTCGCATAGCAAATTTTGGCATCAATATTTCAGCGCCGCGAACTCATGATTTCAGGGGGCGAGTGCCAGTGCCAACATAACGCTCTCTCCACTAGCCCCCGTTAGATAACCCCGTCTAACCTCTGCAAGTGAAATTTCTTCAGTGCGTTCTCCCATGCTGGCGCCGGAGCAACGTGTGACGCATACGTCACGGGCCCTGACTTCCTTTTTTTCTCTCGCTTTTTTGCTGTGCAGCGCACTTCCGTTGACGGCCTGTCGCACGAGCTGTTGCGCTTGTCTAGTTTCGCGCAGCGCACGAGTTTGCGCGCTGTGCACGAGAACACCTTACTAGCGGTATAAGTCAGCGCTAAACATGTGCTACGCGAATACTGAGGCAGACGCAAGCGGATGACAGAGCATGATAGCGCTGGAACACGATAGAAAATGAGTTTCGCTCTCCGCGCGCACGACTGCGCATGGGAACAAGCAGACGAAACGGAAGTAAATCTCTCTTGCTACGGCACGAAGTAAAACAAAAACATGCAGACATTCGGTTTGGAGGTTTTAATATTTCTGTAAACTTTAATTGGTCTATTGAAGCAACGCATTCGTGCGTGAGATTCGGGAACCGCGACGTTAGGACCACTGAGAATTGACACTACACAGTGCAAACCCGCCGATGGCGAATAAATCGACGGATTTCTTAAGCATGTAGGGCCCTCTGGGCTGTACTTTTCGGCGATAAAGTAGCCTCGCCGTCTACGGGATTATCTGACTGAGCTATGTCGGATGCTCCGTTGCCATAGTCGGAATTAAGTTCGAATCCTTCTATGAATTTTCTTTAATCTGACGATGGTGCACTTGAATTTCACCTCCTCCAGTGCACTACATCAGCAGGCTTGGAGTGACGCCTGACACCGGCAAAAGATGCCAAGAGCGAGTGGGGCTATACTAATCCAGGTACAACTAAATTACGAAGGCTCACTAAGCTTCAACAGACACTTCCTCATCAGAACAGGAATTGGCCTCCTTGGTGCAGTATTCAGCCACTACCTCCCTCATGCTTCCTAAAATTAACCCATGGGCCTCAGTCCCCAGCAGCTGCGGAGCACCTGACCAAGGCGGCAGTCAGACCTGTAACGCAGCAGAGGGTGCTAAGAACCTCTGGATCCGTACAGGCTGCCAATGGAAACTGACCCAGGCAACCTTTAACACCCGAACTCTGCCGAGCGAGGCTAGCTTGGAAGGACTGTTTGAGGAACTATCATACATTGTTTGGGATATCATTGGCCTTAGTGAGATTAGAACTGGTGAGGCTTATGCAGTGCTGACTAACGGCCATGTCCTCTGCTATAGAGGTCTCCCAAATAAGAGGCAATATGGTGTAGGATTCCTAATTCCTAATTTGCACTAAACAAATGAATTATTGATTCGCACCAACTAGCCCGCCAACGCACTGTGCTGAATTCTACAGCATTAATGAGAGAGTAGCAGTAGTCGTAATGAAACATAATAAGACGCATAAATTAAAGGCAGTACAAGCCTACACTCCAACATCCACTCACAATGATGAAGTAGATCAATTTTATGAAGATGTTGAATTAGCGATGAGAAAAGTGCAAACTCAGTATACTGTAGTAATGGGGCATTTCAATGCAAAAGTGGGGAAAAAGCAGGTTGGTGAACAAGCAATTGGCAACTACGGCATTGATTCTAGGAACGCTAGAGGAGAGATGCTGGTAGAATTCGCAGAAAGGAATAAGCTGCAAATAATGAACACCTTTTTCAGGAAGCATAGCAACAGCAAGCGGAACTGGACAAGCCCTAATGGTGAAATAAGAAATCAAAATTGATTTCATACTTTCTGCCAATCCCAGCATAATGCAGGATGTAGAAGTGATAGGTGGGTAAAGTGCAGTGATCATAGGTTAGTAAGGGCTAGGATTCACCTCAATTTGAAGAAAGAAACAGTAAAATTGGCCAAGAAGAGACAGGTCAACCTAGAGGCAGTAAGGGTAAAAGCAGACAAATTCAGGCTGGTACTTGCAAACAAATATGCAGCCTTAGAACAGAGATGATGATGACATAGAGCTAATGAATGAAACCCTAACTAGGTTGGCTTCAGAGGTAGCAATTTAAATGGGAGGCAAAGCACCAAGGCAACCAGTAGGCAAGCTCTCCCAAGTAACAAAGGACCTAATCAAAAGATGGCAAAGAATGAAAGTGTTCAACTCAAGAGATAAGATAGAATTTGCGGAACTGCCAAACTGATCAAGAAGGTGAAAATAAGCAATATTCAAAATTATAATGTGAGAAAGACTGAAGCCGTGAAAAATGGATGCAGCCTGAAGTCAGTGAGAAGGAAACTTCGAATAGGACAAACCAAGATGTATGGATTGAATGATAAGCAGGGTAATATCACAAGCAGTCTTGAAGCTACGTATAGTAAAAGCAGTGGAAGAATTCTATACTGACCTGTACAGTACCCAGAGGAGTTGACAGGATACCTCCTTTCGAAGCAGTAATGAACAGGCTACAGAAACTCCTCCTATACCTAGTGATGAGGTCAGAAGGGCCTTGCAAAACATCAAATGGGGAAGAGCAGCAGGAGAAGATGGAATAACAATCAATTTAATTAAAGATGGAGGAGACGCAATGCTTGGAAAACTGGCAGCTCTCTATACGAAGTGTCTATCAACTGCAAGGGTCCCAGAAAACTGGAAGAATGCAAACATTATACTAATCCACAAAAAGGGAGACGTTAAAGATTTGAAAAATTGTAGGCCCATTAGCTTACTACCAGTATTATATAAAATATTCACCAAGATAATCTCCAATAAAATAAGGGCAACACTGGACTTTAGTCAACCAAGGGAACATCAGGAAGGGATACTCTACAATGAATCACATCCATGTAATCAATCAGGTAATCGAGAAATCTGCACAGTACAATCAGCCTCTATATATGGCTTTCATAGATACGACAAAGCTTTTGATTCAGTCGAGATACGAGCAGTCATAGAGGCATTACGTAATTAAGGAGTACAGGTCATTTACATAAATATCTTGGAAAATATCTAGAGATTCCACGGCTACCTTAATTCTACACAAGTAGGAAGATACCGATAAAGAAAGGGGTCAGACAAGGTGACACAATCTCTCCTATGCTATTCACTGCGTGCTTGGAAGACGTATTCATGCTACTAAACTGGGAAGGTTTAGGAGTAAGGATCGACGACGAATATCTCCGCAAGCTTCAGTTTGCCGATGACATTGTTCTTTTCAGCAACACTGGAGACGAGTTACAACAAATGATTAAGGACCTTAACAGAGAGAGTGTAAGAGTGGGGTAAAAGATTAATACGCAGAAGACAAAGATAATTATGAACAGCCAGGCAAGGGAACAAGAGTTCAGGATCACCAGTCAGCCTCTACAGCTTGTGAAGGAGTATGTTTACCTAGGTCAATTTATCACAGAGAATCCTGACCATGAAGGAGATTTACACAAGAATAAAAATGGGTTGGAGTGCATACGGCAGACATTGTCAGCTGCTGACTGGAAGCTTACCATTATCACTGAAAAGGTGTACAATCAGTGCATTTTACTGGTGATGACATATGGGGCAGAGACTTGGAGTCTGACAAAGAAGCTTGAGAACACGTTAAGGACCGCACAAAGAGTGATAGAATGAAGAATGCTAGGCATAGCATTAAGAGACGGAAAGAGAGCGGTTTACATGAGAGAGCAAATGGGCATAGCTGATATTCTAATTGACATTAAGAGAAAGAAATGGAGCTGGGCAGGTCATGTAATGCGCAGGTTAGATAACCGTTAGATGATTAGGATTACAGAATGGGTAGCAAGAGAAGGGAAGGGTAGTCGAGGATGGCAGAAGACTAAGTGGGTCGATGAATACTAATAGTAATACTAATACTAAGAAAAAAACGAGAACAAGGTAAAAGCAGGACCCAACGTTTCGACAAGTGGACTTGTCTTCTTAACATATCCGTGTCAGTTATATTGAGGTTAGACTAAGCAGCAATCTTAGTGACGCACAATATAGGAAACAATCATTAGTGATCTTGATAGCTGCAAGTTACGATTTAAAAACATTTCTGTAAATAATAAAGTGAAAAGAAAACTATTTTCACACTTTCTTGCAATGAATTCTCCATCCGGCATTCCACATAACTTCAGCCAAACTTGAAAAATATGCAAATGCCATGTATGGCTGGACGAAACCAAGGTAATGTTGTTTGCCATCACTTGCAAATGCTCGGATTTTATTTTTTGCATTCCACTTAATTACATAATCTGTCTTAATTATTCATGCGACCTCTAAAATATTAAAATTAGGTGAAAAGTGTGAACGGAAAAATTCTTAAGTTACATGAAAAACTCCCTATACAGCTTTCTGTTCCTCAATACATGCTACATAAAAGTTTTTTTAAGGTATGAGAGAAGCCTGCGAATACGCACAAAGTGCCTCAAATGGCCAGTCGCATGGCAATTTTTCGTGCATTCACGGGTTACTTTCCATCCTTGGCAAACCAGTAATAAATTACATTTAACACAGAGAACTTAAACTTGGTTTTAGCCTTTGATGATCACAAGCACCGATTTTACCGACTCATTGCACATTTGTAAACAACCGTCAAAACCGTGATTCAGTTTGAGTTTATTAATCATTCAACAAACAGTAAATTACTTATAGGTAATATACAGACATAGGTCTCAAAGTCAGACTGCATTGTAAGAATGTGGAAACATGCGAATCGAACTACAAAGAAAGCATCATAAGCAATAATGAAAAAAAAATAACTAGCATTATTGTGTGAAATACATCCTAACGATGGAGGAACATCTGAGAAGTCAAATACAATGCTGCACTCACACATGAAAGACTGACACAATACACACAAATAACTCTTAATTCTCCTCCTTAAAATGGAAGTCAAATACAATGCTATAGTCACATAGGAAAGAATGACACAATACATAAAAATAACACTCTTGATTCTCATCCTTAAAATGGAAGTTGTGTTCTCGCAGCTCCCATCTAAATACATTGGTCAGTGTCTTCAGTAGAAGAAAATTAATACAACACACAAAATTGGCCATGCAGCCTGCAAACAAAGCACGACATGCTTCATGGGTACCAAATCATGCTGCAAGCAGCGATATCGCAGCACCCTCATGCACATCATGGTGTCATGCTTTTCAGCAGTGTCAAGCTCAATATATAAATTTAACTTTGTGTGAATCCACACTAAATAGAGCGAAAACCCAACAAAGAAATGAACTTGACTTCCTACAGGCAGTCCAAGGTACCATCAATACATGTATGGAGCAAAAAATGAGCACAGTACTTGCACGTAATGTTATAGGGCAGTGGTAGCTCATAAACACATCCAGCAAAGTGAACTTGAGTTGCCCCCTTCATGTTCACACAAACCAAGATGTCAAGGGCACACTGAAGAGAAATACTGCATCAATTTAGACTGATACAGTACTCTTTCAAAATTCCATTTTCATAAATTTTGTGGTAAAACATTGTGGTAAAACCTTGGTAAAACATTATTAGTAGAGAAATGAACTTTAAAGTTTCCCTTTTTTGAAATTCACTCTGAAATCTCGGCAACAGTCTTTACTGTTAAAAAGAATTAAACTAGGCCTGAGCAGACATTTCCAAAACCAATGAAGTCGCGGTTAGCTGCTGCAGGAGACAGTGTTACCAACCATCTTTTGCCTATGCGTCTTTTTGGATTATCAAGCATCCTCTCATCGTGAAGGTGGGTTTTTTGGTATTGCAGAAAGGTAATTTGCCAATACAGCTCCCATAATTATATCACCAGTGCCCCTAAGCAAAGACAGGTAATGGGTGCACCACGAGAGTGAGTTGCCTCAAAGACTATGTCATTGCCATCAACAGGAGAGGCCAAAGCATGAATAGAAAAAGTAGACCTCTTCACAGACCTAACTCCACAACTCATCTATGTTTACCACTACTGAGAGAGTTCAGCAAATCCAGCCACCTGTTTGATCCAACCAACCACTTGACGCCAACACTCAGCTTTGAAAACAATGAAGCAATAAATGCTGCCTCTGTCAAGTTCGAGTGAACAATTTTTATGTAGTATCTTCTGGAGACATTTTCTTCAACAGCACAGCAGGACAGATACATGGGCTGTGGGAGAATGGTATCACACCACCATGATATGTGTCACCTTTCTGATCAAGGACAGTGTTCAGCAGCCAATACATTGCCTGGGCCCTGGCACGATGGGGCATAAATACCAGGGTGGTGCACAACTGCTGACATGCAGCCAGCAGGTGCTCTCAATTTGTTTTGTGGTAAGGTAGATGACTGGCGTGTTATAAAAAGCACTACAGAATGAAAAATTCACCATGTTGGTGGAACTGATGGTGTGAACGAGAAGTCAAGCTGATCATTGAGGTGTCCATGACGCTCAATACAAAGTAGAAATGTAGGACAAGAAAACAAAATGAAAATGGAAATGTCTGCAGTAAAACAACATTGAATGGCGACAGTTAAATATGAGAGCAGGAGGACGAATAGCCCCTTTTCCCTCCAGCGGGAGAAAAGGGCTGAAAAGCAGCAGTGCGGATCTGTGAGGAGGCATTCCCGAGACTTTCCAAGAGAAGCGTTCGTTTTGCTGTCATCTTGAGAGCAATTCATGCTTCTTATCATGTCTTTTTTTTTTGGCCTTATGTGGGCAAAAATGTGAAATAAGCCAAGTTAATAAACCAAGGTGGTAGTTGGTGGAGGGCAAAGAACATGGAACTTATCACTCTTCTGTGCTTCCCAGGTTGGTTGGTGGCCCAACACTGCTACAACAGTCCTGCAGTACAAACCGAACTTTTCTTGGATCTGCCCAGTTGCTTCCATCTTCAGTAGTGTGCTACTTGCCAAAAGCCTTTTTATCGCCTCTGCTAACCAGGTCATTTGAACTTCACACCTTTTGTTCACAAGCCGGACGAATGCTGCCACCGTCGTCGACAAAGTGCAGCTCATAACTGAGCCAGGGGCGTTTCCAATCATATTGGCAGTAGCGGTGGAGCATAAAGGACACAGCAATTATCGCTCTGCTGTGTTTCCCAGGTTGGTTTCTTTCTCTCCGTTACTCATCTTGCAACGTGCTCTTTTTGCTGACACCAATCCACAAATTTGTGCTCATTTGTTGTTATTGACTGCCCTATTTCAGAAAGCCATAAACCCATAGAGTTCCAAAACTGTCGTGTTGCTGTGCATGCCGCTCTGAGACAGATGACAAGGAATTGTTTCTGGCTACGGTGAGTTTTCACACAATGTGACTTTTCGTATCACAGCGGTACCTGCTCGGGCGCTGCCGAAAGTGCTATTAATAGCAAAAGAGGTCAATATAGAAAGCCTTGGAAGTGCGAGTCTTGCAAACATACAGGAAGTAAAAGCTCTTCTTCTGACAAAGCCTCTAAGAATGAAAATGAAATAAACAAACTTGCTGAAATGGACCAAAAGCTAAACTTTCTTGTTAATCTGCAAAACAAGGTAGATGCAATTGAACAGCACATCTAAACACCTTTGAATGAAATTCAAAGAAAGCTCAGGAGCCACGAAAAGGAAAGAGACACTGTCAAATGTAAAGCAGAAAAAAATAGAAAAGTACGCTTCTCCTAAGGAGCTCGTTCAGGTTCAGGCTGACATAGATGCACTTCAGCGACATAGCAGACTTCTGAGCATCGAAATACTTGGAGTACCTCAAGCTGATGGTGCAAACCTATACGAAAAGGTAAATTACCTTGCACAGAAGCTTGAACTTGAACCTCTCTCTGAGGAAGATGTTGTGGCTGTTCATAGGCTCCCAGCAAAGCAAAAAAAAACGTGCGGAATTATTGTCTGCCTCGTGCGGCAGGAACTCAGGGATGCATGGATTGCCAAAAGGCGAGCCTTAAGGGGCAGTCAGGACAACATCTTCATAAATGAAAACCTAACCTCTCGCTCGAAGAAGCTCCTTGCCACTGCCAAAAAATGGGCAAAGGAAGAGGGCTACAAGTTTGTATGGCACTCAAATGGAAAAGTTCTCGTGCACACGGTACACACGGCAGATGTTGTTAAGGATGAAAATTATCTTCGTGCTCTGTTGGAATGAGCGCCAACTTCTCACTGCTATCATTTAACTCTTCGGCAAAATGAATCATTTGGGATATCTTGGCAAGGAGGATTGGTTCACTTCTTTGGCCAATCAAAAGAAGGGACTATCTTTCCTACACATGAACGTTCAGTCTCCAACAAGCTACCTGAATTAGAAACATATCTTTCTTATATAAATAGCCAGTACAATGTAGTCATGCTAAGTGAAATATGGTATTGCTCCAATAATGTATTTCGCCTGCCTTGCAATAGAAGTGTTTCATAAAAACTGAATCACAGATCGCGGTGGAGGAGTATGTGTTTTGATAGATAATTCTCTAATCATGTGAACTGTTAGCCAAGTACTCTTGTATAACAGAAAACTGTGAAAGGTTGTGGGTCCCAACACCAGGTGTACTGTTGCGGTACGTTACTGCCCGCTGAACGATTTATTGGAACTTTTTTTGTTTTGAGTACATGCTAAAATTTGCATCAGAAAACGAATATAAAGTGGTCTTACGAGGAGACTTTAATAATAATCAAAAGCTTCCCGTTAGGATTGGACAATGCCTGCCGTATGTGCTCCAATTCGTTTTTATTCTTCTGTAAATTTCCTCGTCATGAAACATTGATATGAGTTCCAATGGTGCAAAGCAAACAACACTTCAAAGAATTCTTGTGTGAAGCATGGATGTATAAATGCAGTTGAAACTTTCACGAGAATAACAGAAACTATAAAAACTACTCTTGATCTTTTTATAAAGAACTATAATCCATTCTTAGTAACTTGTGGAGTCTTAAACTGCCCGCTTAGTGACCACATGCCAAAAGTCATGTTTATCCACACAAAAGCAAATGAAACTGAAAAAGGTAACACTGAAAAAACATTTCAGACAATAAACAAGCACATGTTAGCTGCCTTTCAAGATGCCCTGAGACAAGCATCTCGGAAGGAGGTTTCTCAACAAAATGAGGCTGAGCCAACGTACAACGTTTTCTTTAAAAAGTTCTCAGCTGTTTATGTGCAACATTTCATACACAAGAAAAAAAAAGCTTATCGGAAGCCTTGGATCACCAAAGAGCTGCTTCAAAAAATAAAAAATTGTGACAAGCTTTATGCCAGGTTTATAAAATCTCGGAATGGCGAAAATCTCAAATGCTTCAAAACTTTTAGAAATAAGTTAAATAAATAGCTAAGAAATGTAAGAAATCACCATTATTTACACATATTCTCTTATGGCGAGGGATATACTGGCAAGATGTGGAACAAATTAAATTAGGTAATGGAACAAAATCAAAGCATGGAACCTATAAAGAAAGTTTCTGCAACACATACCTTTTAACCAGAGATCATCTAGTCCATGCATTTAATCACTACTTTACAGACACTGATTCCTAACAAAGCCTACCATATTCATTTCAGTTCCCTGCAACTGTGGACACTTTTTTTTTTTTTTTTTCATGCGACAACCCCAGCTGAGGTTCAGTTTTTCTCAAACTGAAAAATTCATGTAGCTGCAATGCTGGCAATCTCCAAATAAGACCTATCAAACATGACATATATGACATTGCACCTGTTAGTTCATATCTATAAATTATGTATAACATCAGGTATTTTTCCTGAAAAAAAAAATGAAAATCAGACAATTGTTATCCAAGAAAGGCGACAAGCTCAATATAAAAGTTTACCTTCATCAACTAATCCCGGACACTCAATATGGTTTTCAAGAAGGTAAATCAACAGAACTAGCACTTGTAGCACAGAAACAATACATACAGCAAAACCTCGAAAATAAGTTACTTGCAAATGGTCTATTCATAGACATCACAAAAGTGTTCGATTGCATCAATCATAACGTCCTAATAAATAAGCTTGAAACATATGGTATCACGGGCCCTCCTCTTCAGTCACCGACATCCTACATTAGAAATCGGCAGCAATACATGTCTATACACTAACATATTGTTACGTCTTAAATCAAGTTAAATACATCTTTATATGTGACTTCTGCAACGTAACAATATCACCTACATGACAAATACAAACAGGTGTCACTCAGAGAGATATCCTTAGTCCATTTCTATTCAACATATGTACTATAAACAATAGTTTTTATCTACCGAGAAAAAAAATTCATAAACTACAGAGATGATAGAGTTTCTTTTTTTTTCTTTTTAACATCAAACTCATATACAGGCCACACTGGTGCAGCGAACAATTTCTTAACCCATCTCAAAAAAGAGCCCGGACAATGTTTTAAAAGCAAACTAAAAGAAAGAAACACAAGCAGTTATCTTTAAAACAAGAGGTACGTATATTCCATTGACCCACAAGATATTTTAGAACTCTGAATATATAGAGGTTGTTGACTCGGTAAAAGTACATGATATATACCTTACCGACACATTGAAATGGATAGCTCACATGGATTTTGTACTCCAGAAACAGACATATAACAGGTATCATCGAAGTTGGTACCTCTTACCAACGTCAGCTAATCTGGTCATTTATAATGCACTATTTGCTTCACATGTAAATTATTGCCATATTGTATGGGGCATAACATTAGCTTGCAATCTCTCTAAAATATTACTGATGAAAAAAATAATAATAATACGTGCTGTTGAAAACATGCCATACAACTCACACACCGAAGGTCTTTTTATCAAGTACAACATATCAAAATGTCACCATCTCTATAAACAAACGCTCTAATACTTCCACCTAAAAGATTCAAGCGACTTGATTAAACATACAGTAAACTTAAAAAGGAATACACCCATATATGACACATGCAGGCATGAAAAATGGTTCATCCCTGTTTGGGTCATGAAATGATCACCAGCATCTTGCCATGGCTACTAAATTCTTACCTAGAATTCAGCATTGACATCCATACCTTGACAGCATCGGAGCGTATCTGTCTTGCGAAAGCTATCATTTAAATCACCGTGGTACAGTGAAACCACATGTATTTACAGTGTAATCAAGTGTAATTACTCCATCAAAACTAAGAGCTGGGTGAGTTGGTGTGGTTCCATCTTACAAAAAACTGCACGAAAAAGACGTGGTCTATTTATAGACTTCACAAAAGCGTCTGATTACATTAATTGTGCCCTCCTAATAAATAAGCTTGAAACATATGGCATCAGTGGCCCTCCTCTTCTGTTACTAAAATCTTGACTCAGTGCCCGTGTTCGTCATTTCTTTGCTCGTCCACGTCTTTTTCGCACAGTTTTTTGTTAAGATGTAATTACTCCCTTTAACAGTGTAACCTATTGTTGTAGTTTTTTGTGTGTGTGTTGTCTGAAAGTGTTCTTTGTCACCGGTCCGCCAATATGTAAAGGGGGCCAGGGACCACTCAATCTGCCAATAAGCAGCTTTACATAGGCCCTCTCCATTTGCTTGCAAATGGGCCCAAATAAATTAAATGAAATGAAACTGTTCCTTTATCAAGCGTCAGTGCTCTTCAGCATGCAACAACATCTCCACCTGGAGAAAGTTTGAGGCTTTTGGACACCAACCCGGTAAAAAGCGTCACCGGGTGTCCCAGAAGAACCTTCCAAGCTTGGAAATCCAACAACTGGTGGTAGGGCTGAGGATGAACCTTGCAACCTCGGAGTCCCAAGCAAGTGCGGACATAGGAGAGGTGAACTGAACAATACGGTGCTCTTTTTGCAGGTGAGCGTGTGGCTTTTTCCCTTTTGATTTGCCAGGCTTCAAATTATGGGCGAATATTTTGATTGTGCTGGGAATCGGGGTACTTGTGGCATATTTTATTTTCCACAAATACCCTGTGGAAAGGTTTACCCAACGTTGTAGACACCTACCATGGGTTGGAGTAGGTTGGAAATGCCAGACTTCCCATTGGTTTGTGAAGAGTTGGGTGTGGATGTTAACGAAGGCATGACAAAGCCTGCTACCCAGAAAGCAATGACAACGAAAGTATTGTGATAGCTTCGCAGCTGGTACAGGAAACCCTAAAAGAGAAAGAGCAGGAGTGGAGAAGGCAAAAGCAGGAATAACATGAAAAAGAGATTGCAGACTGAGAAGAGAAATAAAAAAAGCTAGAGCTTGAAATTAAGACGGCACGTGCATGACAGGGAAGTGAAACGAAAAGCTCAAGTACCTCAAGTGATGTCAAACTATGTTGTATGGACCAGTGGATTAAACCATAGAAGGTGGTCGAAGACAGTGCCTTGTTCTTAGCTCATTTCGAAGGAACTTGTGAGAGGTGTAACTTTGCTTCGGGCACATGGTCACAGCTGTTGGCGACTTTGTTGCCATATGTCACGGTGCGGCATTATCTGATTCGGTGAAGCACCGATCAGCGGGAGCCCAAAAGGTCGTGGAAATAGGGGCTGGCGAGCAAGACGGGTATTGCCAGCCACTTGGGCAAACGGCCGAAAGAAGTCGAAGGCAGGTTTAGAATTATTGTCTTTTTGTCGTCGGCGCGAACGTGACACCCTGACAACTTTTAGTAGGAATCCCTGTGTCGTCGGCGCGACTATGACGCCCCAACAGCTTTCTGTAGGATCCCCCGTGTGTATTCTCTGCCCCGCGTGTGCATTGAGAAGCTTACTAAGAAGGCGGGGTTGCAAATACTCCGAAATATGTGGTGTGTCTGTGCAATCGTGTGTCAACGAAGAGCTGACATCGCATGTGGTGCCTCTGTACCATCCCGTGTCCACGAATTGCTGACAGTGTATGTTTGCCAACAGCGCCGTATGGCCGGCCGCCGTCATTTCTCCTGTGTTTGTGAACGAACAATAGAGGCCCACCACGGACTCAAGGGTGTGCGTGTGTGGTGCAATATGAGTGTGCAACCTCCAAATGCAGGGGGGAATCACCTGTTCCCTCGCCCCTAATTAAAGGGGGCGCGGCCAAGACCTAGGGAGGAGCTGGGATCCAATTGGGTGAACTTGATTGGATCGTCACCAATATCTGCTATTCCCCAACATAGGGAACCAGGGAAAGGAGAAGTTATTTAAACACAGGTTTTAGACCGAGCTGGGCAGTCTAGAAGCTCAGCCTATAATCTGCTGAGAAGCATGAAGGAGCTAGTGCCGTCCAGTATCGCCTGGGCCGCCTAGCAGCGTCTGCGAGTTGCTAGTTGACGTAAGAGACGACAAACCGACATCTCCAACGAAGCTCACAGTAGTTCCCGTCAAGTTAGCTCAACCTGCTCTAGGGAAGACGTCAGACCTAGACTCCCGGGAAAGCCCATCCAGCAATCGCATCCACTGCAACGAGATCAGCTTGCCAGCGTTCTTCGGGAAAGCTCTGCTGTCGACTCCACACTTTATGGACTTGCTGCTACTGCCCGGCCATGCATATGCCATCATTTCTTTTCTTTTGAACTCTGTTTAGTTAACCACCATTAAGTGCGTTTTGTGTAGTGTTAATTTCTATATTTACTGTTAACTGTTCGTAGTATTTCTTTTGTATTCATCATTGATCTAGATTAAGTGCATGTGTGTTAGTGTTGTGTTTTCTGTGTCCCTTTTAATCTTTGTGTCATTGTCAGCCGATAAATTTTTTTTTTTTTTGTCTTTCTCCTGACTCTTGACTCCTTCGCTGTGTTCGCTTAAGTACAGAACGACCAATCGGCTTGTATACCCTGTTGACGACTTCGCGCCGACAGCGAACGGGTGACAAGCCGTGACATTAAACTGGCATCCGCAGACAGGACAGCCTGTACAAAAGCAGCACAGTGAACAAAGAATGAGAATTGCGGAAATTGATCAATTAGTGCTACTGACACATAATTGCTAAATGTCGAATGCCCGTGCATACAAATTGTGAGCGTGCAAGTTTTGGAGGTGCAGTGCCTTTTGGAGGGAATGGAGCTCGACAAGTGGATAGAACAAGGCAAACAGTTTGGCCTAGAGGGCGCTGAGCTGAGGACATGGGTTGCAGAACAACAGGGGCAGGCAGTAGCCTGAAAAGAGCGGGCATTGGCTCGAGAGGAAAAAGAGAGGAAGTGAGTGGCGGTGAAGGAAGCCACAGAGTCGGAAGTACTGTTGTTACAATTAAGGATCCAGCTTAATCAAAGTGGCAACGGAAACAGGGCTAGCGGCGAGCACCTAGATGTACCAGAGGAGCACAATTTACGGATAAACACTAGCAGGCTTCTCGTCTCCTTCAATGAAAGAAGGGAGGATTTGGACGCATTTATCCGGCGGTTTGAGAGTATCACCAGAGGTCAGAAGTGGCCCGAAGGCCAGTGGTCGACCGCGCTTTCGACCTGTTTAAGCGGAGAAGCGCTTAGCATTTATGGAAGGTGGACGATGCTTATTTATGGCTGGACGATGCAGCGGACTACACAAAAGTGAACACCGCTCTCCTCAGGTGGTTTCGCTTCACAGCAGATGGGTTTCAAGACAGGTTCAATATCGAGAAACCAGTGAGGGCTGAAACAGCAACCCAATATGGAGCTCGGCTAAGTCATTATTTCGATAGATGGGTCGAACTTTCCAAAACCAATACCGAGTACAGCACCCTTCACCCACTGCTGATTAGAGAGAGATTTTCGCACAGTTGTGGTTCGAATTTGTCGCTTTACCTAAAGGTGAGGAAGGCACTCTTTGGACGATATGTTAGAGCTGGCAGACCAATTCTTGGAAGCTCAGGGTGGAACAAATCTCGCGAAAACAAAGAAGGGTGATCCAGTCATAGCCGAGAGACAGGAAACTGAAAAGAGAGGAAACGGCCGCCCGCCACTACCGCATTATTAGAGAGCTTTAGTTTAGGGGACACAAGCGCCTTGTGTACGCAAGAACTAGGGGCGACGGTACTGCGCATGCGCAGACCGCTACATCTACTTGCGTCCCGGGGTTATTGGAGTGGCCAAAAACATCGCTGCCCCTAAGCGGTCACGTTACCCACGTGACTCACGCGGTGCAGGAGAACTTACGAGTAGCTAGCGGGTAGATAATTTTATAAATCTTTCGCCAAGTGTCGACAGACGTCGTTTTTATATATATTAGATAGGTTTCCCTAGCAAAAATTCTAATAGAAGTTTGTATTAGTCTAATACAGTTTTGTATTAGTTGTATAAGTTTTGTATTAGACCAATAGAAATTTCTATTAGTTGTACTGATTGACCTATAAGACCAATAGAGCCTATGTATTAGGCGTATTAGTCTTATACAAACAGTGTTGCATGTCTGCTAGTTTCGTTATTAGATTGATACGTCCTATTGACTTTATACAGATTGTTGCTGGTCTGTTATGCAACATGCGTTGTTGAATTCTGTTGCCCGTTTTTGCTGCTTGTTTAATGCGACGGTGAAAGTTTATGAAAAATTAAGTCTGTATTGGGGACCATTTGCAGAGAGGTCTCTGATTATTCGCTGAATAATTAAGAATTTTGCTGTACAAAATGTGCAGCACACAGCATTCGCACGTTTGTATTAGTTTCATCGCACTAAGCTTATCTCTCAGCGAAAGCAATGGACGCGCACCTACATGGTCTTCCCAATTTTGTTTCACTGGCGACGTCTCATAACTAGGCCTCTGTTGAACCTCGTCGCGATGAGTCGTGAGGAAACAGCTAGTGTTTACAACACAGCAAATACTTCGCCACGAAAAAAAAAAAGCACAACGAACAACCAGCCGTGAACTGCAAGGCAGAGTCGCGATGCCCGGTGGGTTTACGAACGATGGTGCAATCGCAGCAACCATAGTTGTTTGCCACTGAAGTTTCGTTAGTCCCGTATCTTCTGTTGAAGTGCGCATAAAGCAGTGTTAAACTTGTAACCTAAATTGATAACTTAATACTGCATATAAAAGGCCGTAATTTTTATTGACATCAATGAGCAGTATCGCAGAGAAGGGAACACGGCAGGCGGGAAGATCGCAAAAGTACAGCCGTAGTCAGCCGTAGTTGCGCACAGCACGTGTGCATTGGCGGCTGCCATGTTGCAGCGTACTGTAGCCATGTCAAGGCGAGGTGTGCGCGATTTTTAGTGAATGAATGATGTGTTTTTAAGGAACCCGAGGTGCTGGCGTCTGCGCAATCTTATTCCTGCAGTATAATACTTGGATATGAGTGTTGTGTGACTACAAAACAACTGAAGGCAACTGTTTTTACCCCTGTGCTTCGTGGATCTATCAGCGTGCATCGACGTGATGTGTTTTCGCCAGTGCCGATTCCTTTCCATTTGGAGGTAACTATTGTACTTATTTATGCTTCTATAGTATAGTATAAAGTTGTTTCTTTTTATCCCAATGGTGGATGCACTTCAGTACAGTGTGATTGGGCCAATTGTTGTGCGCATAGCAGCAGTGACATGCATGTTTCCGACAATGCTGTGCAAGATTTCTTTCTAGAGTTGTTCCTTATCTGCCTACAGTTTTGATGTAACACACAGAACATCTTTGGTGCATTTTATGTGCTGTCTAGTTGTTCTGTCATATCAGATGGCATCATTTTTCTTTATGATAAACATGTCGAACTAAGCATATCACACTTTGTCCTAAAATTAGTTTGGAAATTACGGGGCCATATTATTCAAATTTAGAAGCAAATATTGCCTGCTTAAACATTTAGTGGTAGAACAAGCACCCTGCTTTTAAATGTTTCTATATGTGTGTCTGTTTCTACCCAGGTTTCTTTGACCACCCCAAAAGGACGTTCTCTGGTCGAAGTGGTGGAGTAAAAGCTCTGGCAATCAAGATTGCTGACCTGACGAAGATCTCGAAAGAGAAATCTGTAAAAATATTTGTGTGCTAATAAATGCTCCTAGCAATTATGCCTGTTTTTCATTCTGTAACTGGTGCATTGAAACCTTTTCTTTCACACCAATAGACCTATTAGACTAATACGCCGATATACCTACTAGACTAATACACCAATAGACCTATCAGACTAATAGGCCAATACACCAATAGATCTATTAGACTAATACACTAATAGACATAATAGACTTTATTAGTGTCAATAACCTCATAGGCTATTAGTTTTTGTATTAGAATTTTTGCTAGGGTTAGCGTGTCCAGTATTCGGGTAAACGCAGGCGGACGCAGGTTGGGGCGGGGGAGTACATGGGAGCAGCCTGCATGGTGCATCCACCTGGTGGCACAAAACTAAAACGGACAAAAACAGCTAATATTGCTGTAACCAAGTCTATTATACTTCGCTGCTGGTGTAAATTTTTGGCACTGGCGTAATCGTGTTGCTGCCAAAAATTTACACCCGCAGCAAAGTAAAATACACTGGGTTACTGCAATATTAGCTGTTTTTGTATGTTTGAGCTTTGCGCCACTAGGTGGCTGCACCATGCAGGCTGCTCCCGTTTACGGCTCCGCCCCAACGTTTACCCAAATACCGGACACGCTAAATTAACTGTTTTTAATAAGAATAGTTTTATGTGCTTTACTTCATATGCTTGATTTCATATTTTAAAGAATGATAACGCAGCAAAGATCAGATGTTGATGGCGCTGCGAGCGCATGCGACCTCACTGCGGCTTGCGTTTGGGGCCGCTAACATACTAACGTGTTTCTGCTTGTGTGTCCAAACGCAAATGCACCCAAGCGCTAGAGGCCCCAACGCCAAGCTTGCATCCCCTAAACTAAAACTCTCTATTACCTCTGATATCCCAGAAACCACCCACCCCAGTTACGTCGCAACAAACCCGCAGCCAACGCGGCCATCGTCTGTTACACATGTGATGGAAAGGGTCACAGATCGTACAACTGCTAAGTGACCTCTAATAACAGACTACGGGAATCGTGAATTCACGCCTCCACCAAAGTAGATCACCAAAATCAGATACGCGACGGCTATCTCGAGCTGAGAAATGGGGACAAGATTCCCGTCAGCGCGATAATGGCGACACAGCCAAAATTTCTCGCCAAGGCCCTTACAGTTGCTTCAGGGATTCTATAAGGGAGAGAAATCTCAGTGTTGTGGTGCAACACGGTGATTGTAAAGACTGACCTGGTGAATGAAAACCAGTTAATGGGTGCAAGCAGCCTCGTCTACTTGGTTGCCGGAACTGCCAAGCTGCTGCCCGAAGCGCGGATTGAAGTCGACACCCCATACTTTAATGGCCCCCTTACAGCGCTATGTATGCGAGAACCACTGTATGACCTAATTGGTGGGAAATATAGAAGGCGCAAGATCCCCGGAGGATACGAAATACGAGACTGAACAATATGGCAGTAAGGACAAGACGAAACGAGGACCCGTGGTGGCAGCTATCACTCGCGCCCAGGCGCAGGTGCAGCAGAAAAGGCTTCCCAAACTCGAGGCTCTCGAGGTCGCCGTAGAGTTAGCAGGCGAGGACGGTACGTGAGCGAGCAGAGAAGTAACAAGACGCTTGTGCAATGTTTCGCTAGGATCAACCGGAAGCAGATATGCTCAAATTAGAAGGGAAGTGTCAAATTCAAACAGGAAAAGAGGCTACTTTATCAGTGCTACGCAGAGAAGAACGGACGGTCAGTGCATCAGCTTGCCATGCCGAGGTGCCACAGAGATGCGGTGTTAAGTACAGCATATGATGGTATAATACCTGGTCACTTAGGCGCTCAAAAGACTAAAGATCGGATTTCTGAGGAATTCTATTGGCGGGGCATCGCGGCCGATGTGAAAAGGTTTGTCGCTTCTTGCTATATTTCTTGTCGAGTAGAAAGAGGGCTTTCTATAAATCTCATCTAGAAAAGTGCGGGATTCAGTGCGCCAACACCTCCGGCACCTGTCAAAAGTAGGTGGAATTCGTGGATTGAAGCTGTTGATCAGCATCCTGCATACTTTGAGTACTATCCTTCTTTGCTAAGGCAGGTTCATGAAAGGTATGGAGAAACTGCATGCGTTGATTCTTTTCTGGAACTTTTGGATGAGCCCTCAACTGAGCTTAAGTACAGCATGCAATGCATTGCAGTATTTGGTAAAAAAGTTGCCAGCCTTCTGAAAGCATCTCAGGGTCAGCGTGTAGCCTGTCATAAAGCGTACAATGCTTTGTTTGTACTTTGGGGTATTTGGAAGCAGCTGCACAGGAAGATTTTGAAACACAACTAAAGAAAGCATTGCACATGACGAGGCCCATCGGATTGCAAACAAAATGAAGGCTGCAATGAATAAAGCAGCTAGCAAAGCGCGAGTGTATTTGGAGAAATCTGACACTTGGAAGTTCTTCAAGAGTGTGAGGTGCTTGGATCCTCTGCAAGTCGGGAGTCTCTCAGAGAAGAGGTCAGAGTTTGCAGGTGTGCATGGACTTGGGAAAGAGTCACGAGCGCTAGCTGCTGAGTGGCAAGTGTACCTTAAGTCTGCCGAAGAACTCAAGTCTAGTGACAGGGCCTTAGCACTGTTTCTTTCTAAACGAAAAAATCGAAGTGTCGGTGTCGACCTGCAAGGTCGACACTGGCACGGCTGTGACTGCAACTGAACACGACCAGTATGGCGCCAACACCACAGAACCCATCTAGGCAACAAAACAAACACTGATGGGCCCACACCAGACAGTGATCGCCACTGTTGGCTACATCAACGCAGCAACTGCCTGCCGAGGCACGAAAATCCATTCATTGACATCAAAGGATTAAAAGTACTGCTTAGTCGGCCAACCATAGAGTCACTTGAAATTCTGCAACACCCTCTCGAGTTGGTTGAAACGTGTACGAAAGTGACCGACATTTCTGACTTTCTGGCTCTATACCCCAAGCTAATCTCCGGGCTTGAACTTAAAAACACAGAGTACCACATCAAAGTCAGGAACGATGCCAAACCCTGCGCAGTCACCTATATCCAGTAAAACCTCATCAATTCAGATTTTGCGGGACCAAAAAAACATGTCCGAATTAACCAAATGTCAAATTATCGAGGGTATCAAGAAAACAATAAGCAAATGCATACATCAACACGCTTTTATTTACTGAAAGAATCATCAAATCATGTTTCTATTTTGCACAAAGGAAGTGCGGAAGTTGCAATTCTCATCTTGTGACTGATTAGTGCTTGCAGCAGTGAAGACCTCGCGACTTCCTTCACAGCGCGGGCACAGCGCGGGCGCAGTGCGCGCCTTCATCTGAGACGCTTTTCACTACCGCGCGCACATCCCGATTATTTTTTTGACAATGTCACCAGGTCGCCGCCCATCTTGGTGTAGACAGTGCTCTTTATCCTCGACAGCTTCGCACTGAGTAAAAAAGAAATTCATGTTTGCCGCAACCGTTGCGAATGAAACCGCGGTCACTGTCGACGCGGTGATGCACGGCGATCTTGCAGTTCTGAAGGTGCGCGGCCGATGTGCGCACCGAGTCTTAACGAAACTACTGTTTGCCACAACCGCTACAGGAGAGGCGGTAAACACAAGAACAAAGGCTTTAAAGGCACAAATAGGCACGAAGCATTCTGGCATTACTGCCATTCACATACAGTTTTCACTGATGACTATGGCGATGCAAACTCTGCCGCATAATTTTGGTGAATGCTAACGCCATTTTTGGTTTCTTGTATCGCACATTTGCAGTGCTCCGCGCTCGCTGTGCTCCAAGAGTTGTCTGAATTAACCGATGTGCGGCCAAATATGTCTGAATTAGGGAGAGTTTCATTGCATTAAATAATGCATATGCCTGCCGTGACCAGAGGACGAATCCGAATTCTTCGATGTTCCGAATTAACAAGGGTCGAATTAACAAGGTTTTACTGTACTAGGTGCATGCCACTTCCACTACCACAACTTGTAAAGGAGCTAAAAAGTATGGAGGTCGTGCGAGTCACTCAGAAGGTACAGCAAGCAACTAAATGATGTTTCCCAATCGTCATCACACAGTAAAAGAACAGCCAGCTCCAGATCTGCATTAACTACGGTCAGCACTGAATCAGCACATCATTTGTCAATGTGTGCCTATGCCTGCAGTCAACAAGTGCCTGGCAAAACTAGCAGGTGCAACAGTTTTCAGCCTCCTAGATGCACGAGCAGGGTATACTGGCAGATTCCTTTGGCCAAGGACTCTCGCAAGTATACAACCTTCATCATACCAGTCAGGAGGTTACAGTTCTTGACACATCTCTTTGGAACCTCCATGCCACCAGAGTTCTACTGACGTGAGATGCTCCAAGTGCTGGAAGGAGTGTAGAGAGTGAATTGGCTGCAAGACAAAATCATTGTTTCAGGAAAGACAATTAGAGGACATGATACCAATTTAAGGCAGGTGATAAAGAATTTGGAAGATGCAGGTATTTGGAAGATGCAATATTGAAAAGTACTCTTTTGGTCAAACTGAAGTTACATTCCTAGGGCATGGGGCATCCTGCAACAAACATCAGCGCCAACCCGAATAAGGTCAAGGCCATCATCCAGCTGGACCCACCACTAGATGTATAAGAAGTCAGGTCTCTATTGGGGTTCACAAACCATCTGGTGTCCCCTCGTTGGCGATGGGATGAAGGATTACTGCAAGTTTTTCACTTGTTTGGTTTCTCTGAATGGTGCTCAACCATCAAGATTTCTTTCATGCGCTCACTCATATACTCAGTTCGATTAAGCTATGGACGTGCACTCTGTTTGCTATGCTGCAAGTTCAGCGGCGATTCCTTCTATGTGGACTACTGTCCAAGTTACAAATCAGAATCAGAGTCATTGGATGGCAGCTTTTCAGACAAGGAACTACTTCTAACTAGCTCATACTAGGACCTCAAGCAAGGAGCAACTTCTCAGAAGCATGCTCAGCGTGACGATGGTGACTTGGACAAAAGTGACTTTTCACCCTCATTGTTTCCATTTGCTGCCCCTCATTCTGGAAGAGTGTCCAGCTATACATAACTACCAGATGAAGAAGTCGACTACTTCAAGCTTTCTTTTTTTTTTTTTTTTTTTGTCTTGACGAAGAGGTCTCGAAGATCATGAGAGAAACCAACACGGACGCAAATCAGAAGGTTTGCCAGCATGACCTGCAGTGAAAGTCATGACACGGGTCATGGCTGGAGACAGATGTAGCAGAAGTTTACTGCTTTGCAGTGGCTATGCTTTTGATGGGCCTGGTCCGAAAAAATATCCTAAGAATACTGGTCTAAGGATAGCACGTTGGAAACTCCTTTTTTCCTGTCATTCTTTTCCACCAGCTGCTTTTGGCTTTTGATGCATGTGCTGCATTTCATCGCAATCACAGATGCAAGGGAGCACCTAAGGCCAATCGTACCGATAATCGAAGCGATTCAGGAAAGACTTGCTGCCCTTTTTGCCGTTTCAAGACCACTGCATAGATGTGCCACTGATGCCTTGGAGACGACAGCTTTCCTTCTGACAGCACGTACCTTCTAAGAGGCATTGTTTTGGTGTCAAGATGTTCGTGCTGCGTGACATCAACACCTGCTACATCCTGCAGTTCGGTGTGTATACCGGAGCCACTACAGGTTCGACCATCCTGAAAGAGTTGGGGTGTAAAGGCTCTGCTGCTGTGCAGCTGCTGGCAGATTTTCTCAGTGTAGTATCCAAATATATCCTGGTTTACATGTTCACTTGGCAACTATGACAGTCAATAAAATATGTCTTTCTAATGAGCAAGCCACATCACGTCTGACTCTATCAAAACCAAAGCCATCCAGCACCATGCCAACATTACATTGGTGTCAGAAGTGATCATTCATACGAGCGAGAAGACCAAAGACAACAAGCAACAGGAATTTACAGCGTCCCAAGCAGAGCCAGCATTAAACCCGCAGGGAAGCGCAATATGGCCCATGCACTCCTGCCATTTCCGAATTTCGACCTTCAAGCTACTGATGCCAAGAACATCGAACTCGAAAGGACTAACTGGGCAGAACAATTTCAGATCTTCTTCGTCACATGCAACATTACATCAGACACTCACAAGAAAGCTGCTTTGCCTCACTACATCTCTGCCCGCCAGCGTGTCAGAAACACCGTTAAAGTACAAAGCTGCTAAAGCGAAGTTCGATGCTCACTTCGCTCCAAGAGTCAACCCAACTTTTGTTTATCATTTTAGACAAGCGAAGCGAAAAGCCGGTGAAAGTTTGGACACGTTTTATGCCCGACTCCGACAACTACCTTGATACTGCGGCTTCGCAAACTCTGATCTTGAAATCAAGAGCCACATCGCTTTCACTACAACGTCGACCCGTCTGCGAAAATATGCTATGCTGCATTCCCTGGAGCTGCCTGAAATCTTCAAGCAAGGATGGCTGTTCAAAGATGTTAACTACGACGTCTCCGTGATAGAGAAAAATACTCACAGCAGCCAGCCCGCATTTTTGCTGTAACAGCACACTGCGACAAATCGTCTCAAAACGTCGGGGCAACATTGCAGCTACAAGGGACGTCGAAATGTGAAGCCACCTTTCCAGCAAATTTGTGACAGAGAACAACGCGACACACCAAATCTTCATTGCAACTGTGGAGGTCAGTGGCCACATACAGGTGGTAAGGTCTGCTGTTCTGTCATTCGACACAGAAGACAGTTCAAGCAGTGGGTCTTGACACCAGTTCAAGCACCGATGAGTATGTTTTTATAGCTTTGACATCTCGAACAGACTCATCTCCCAAAGCAACTGTACAAGTCAACAACAACGCCATCATATTTCTAATTGACAGAGGTGCATTGGTGTCAGTCATCGGTGAAAAAGACCTCTGAAAAACACAACCAGAACAAGCACCTTGAAGAAACATTAATAAAAGTTTTTGCATACAGGGCTACATCTCCCCTGCAGCTGCTCGCAAATATCCCAGTTCGCTTGACATACAAAGACAAGTGCACCCAGGCAGACGTCTTTGTCGCCCCAGGAAACTGTGCACCACTTTTAAGTTATGCGGCAGCAACTGCTCTTGACCTTACAGGTGTCCCATATCAAGTTGTAGAGCTTCCAGAGGAAATGTCAATCATCCAAATGTTCCCAGACTTATTCCAAGGAATTGACAAGCTTAAGGGGGTACACGGTTCTTGGAGCCAAAAAAAATGCTAAAAAGTCGATTTTTCAGTTTTGTTAATTTCGCAATCTATAGACATCATGTGCATGCTGGCAAAAAGTTTACATGAAACAACGCATCTTTGGGCAAACGAACGCTGTATTTAACATGCAAGGTGCTCATTTCTGTCTGCAAGATGCACCGAAAATGCTCCCTCTTGTGTTGCTCACAGTTTCAAAACCAATGAATGATTTGGTCTCGAAAATCGATGAACATTTTGGTCTCATTCGAAAGCGTGTCCTTTCTGCTCCCTTTCTCACCGAAAACAAGTCTTCATGGTTGCTTCAGGAGGGAGCAACCAGGCAAGAACAAGAAAAACAAGCTGATCGCAAAAATCCCAGTTCGCTTGACATACAAAGACAAGTGCACCCAAGCAGAAGTCTTTGTCGCCCCACGAAACTGTGCACCACTTTTAAGTTATGCGGCAGCTACTGCTCTTGACCTTATATGTGTCCCACATCAAGTTGCAGAGCTTTCAGAGGAACTGTCAATCATCCAAATGTTCCCAGACCTATTCCAAGGAATTGACAAGCTTGAGGGGGTACATGGGTCTTGGAGACGAAAAAAATGCTAGAAAGTCATTTTTCAGTTTTGTTAATTTCGCAATCTATAGACATCACATGCATGCTGGCAAAAAGTTTACATGAAACAATGCATCTTTGGGCAAACGAACGCTGTATTTATCACGTGAGATGCTCATTTTCATCTGCAAGACGCACCGAAAATGCTCCATCTTGTGCTGCTCAGTTTCAAAACTGATGAACGGTTTGGTCTCGAAAACCGAGGAACATTTTGGTCTCGTTCGAAAGCATGTCCTTCCCGCTCCCTTTCCCACCGAAAACAAGCCTTCAGGGTTGCTTCAGGAGGGAGCAACCAGGCAAGAACAAGAAAAACAATCCTGCCGTCCTGTTGGTCCGCGACCATCATGTGACTAAATAACGCCTTCTGATTAGAGCGTGGGGACGCCGTGCATCAGCGATGCCATTTTGCCTAAACCATCGCTCAGTGTGGTTGTGGTCAGTCGTGACGTCAAACCATGCACAGAAATTCCGTACAGTGCATAAATTCAGCAAGCGTCGAAGAAAATGTGCAGTGCAGCGAGAAGATTCATCGCAACTACCAGTGGCAACGTCTGACGACCTTGTTGGACCGGCAGACTTGCAGACACCGCGGAACAGTGGTGCAACCAAGGAGCTCGGTGCAACACAACACGAAGAGGCGATTGTGATGGCTGCCACCACAACAGTCTGAAAACGGCTGGCGGCGATGGTGCTCGGCCTGAGCGGCAGAAAACATCGGTGCTGCTAACAATGTCGATGGCGGATCGTGACTATACCGCGGACAC
Source organism: Dermacentor variabilis (assembly GCF_050947875.1). Classification (NCBI taxonomy): domain Eukaryota; kingdom Metazoa; phylum Arthropoda; class Arachnida; order Ixodida; family Ixodidae; genus Dermacentor; species Dermacentor variabilis. Next base: position 274,319,026 of record NC_134568.1, on the reverse strand, counting down.
CCTGGTAATAGATTGTGGGGTGGCAATCGTCACGGGCGCGTGTGCTACGGAGATGCACACTCGGCCAGACCGTGCGAGGATTGACACAGTGAATCTCACAGCAGCAGACCGAGATACTATCGATCAAAAAGCACGGGAAAAAGCAGCGGAACTCTCTTCCGTTTCAGCGACAGAGCGCAAGGTGAAGTGCCTAACAAGTGAGCCTCTTCTAGAAGGTGCATCGACAACAATGTACACCATCGTCTACCTCAACATGGTAAACAGTTCACTGAAAGTTACTGGATGCCGAGCGTGCTGCAGAGCGGTGACCATCAAGCGGGCCTCATAGGAGTACGGCATTGACGTGAAGCTGAAAGTTCTGTGCAGCAACTATAGCGAAGTTGATACGAAATGGAGCTCACAACGAGTTGGTGGCACTGCCAACTGCAATTCTTTCAAGATTAATGTTCTTGCTGTGGGTACTATAGAGAGCACATGAAGCAGGCACACGGTGCTAAACAATATTTTTGCCACTATTGGAGTTTCGCACAGAGGCCTTCCAAACAAGACCTATCACCACCATCTGAAATCAAAGCTAAATCCAGTTGCAACAAGTGCCTGCACTGAAAATATGGCGAAATGTGCCACTTCAGTGAAGAATGTATACCGGAGCCTTAATTTTGGAATTACAAGTAATATTGCAGTTTATTTTGATGACACATGGCACACTCAGGGACATTAATCTCACATTGGAGTGGCCACAGTGATAGAGCTTTTTTGAGGTTATGCTTTGGACTATGTTGTCCTTTCGAATTTCTGCCTTGGCTGTGAGCTTGGCCCTAAACCTGAGATCCCAGATTGTGCTGACTGGAAGTCGCAGCGTTCATGCCAAAAGAACATGTCTTCCAAGGCAGGCAAGATGGAGGTGGAGGCAGCACTCATTTTATCTCAGCACTCACTTTCTCTCCATGGCCCGAGGTACACAACCATGCTCTCCATTCGTGACAGCAGATCATACAGTGCCATTGATGAAGCAAAAGTCTACGGCTTCATACCCCTGGCAAAGGAAGACTGCACAAACCATGCGCAGAAACACATGGGAATGGCACTGTGGAATCTTGTCCAGAAGCACAAAGGGGAAAATGGTGGGCGCATCAGTGGTAAGGGCCGCCTGACTGGAGACCTGATAAGTAAGCTGACAAGCTATCATGGTTGTGCACTCAAATCACATTCAGGAAATGTGGATGAGATGCACACAGCAGTATGGTCTACATATTACCACGTAACCTCAACAGATGAGAAGCCCAACCATAGCTTGTGTCCCCTTGACCCTTATTCATGGTGCAAATATAATGCAGCCATTGCAAAGAATGACCCCCCCCCCCCCCAAAAAAAAAAAAGGAAAGCATATAATCTGCCAGATGCTGTAAGCAGTGCACTGCGGCTAGTGTATGAGCGTCTCTCTGATAAGAAGCTCTTGCAGAAGTGTCGGAGAGTGAAGGCACAAAATACCAATGAATCACTGCATTTGATCATTTGGAGCCTGGTACCAAAAGAAAAGAATGCATCATTGCTTGCTGTTGAGGCTGCCATGGCGGAGGCTGTTATGCGGTTCAACCTCAGAAGCCACCAGTCTAGCTTGCACATACTGCGTGAGCTGTACATGCAACAAACTTGCAAAGGAGAGCAGCCGAGAGAGACAGCTGCTGTGTGGTCAACGCGGACAGAAAGCGTGCATCATCGGCAGCACTCCAGGCAGCCATCCAGAAGAGAGATAGAGAAAAGCCTGCTTCAGACTACTCTCTAGGGGCTTTCTGATTCATTGTACCAGTGGTGAGTTTCATGATATTGTGACATAAAAAGTATTTTTCTCATTGCTAAATCCTTCATGCGTTTTTCTCAGATCATCATTTCGCACACTTGAAATTTTGGGATGTGCACTGTGTCTCTGCTAGGTCTTCGATTTGCACGATTCTTTTTTTTTTTTCCTAAATGCTAAACAGTCAGAGAGTGTAACAAAATGATAATATAGTATGCTAGTGCAATGCAACTGTTTCAAATCTTACAAGAATTAAACAACAAAAATTGTGTTGCAAAACTGCTAATTCAAATTTTGATAACTTTGGCTAAAATGCACATAGAAACATGAAACTTCATATGTGCACTCTTCAAACATTCAGAAACATACCTAGTTAGTTTTAGTTCTCTCAGTACAGTATCTTTCTTGCAAATCACCTCCCAAATTTATAAAAAAAAAATGCATAACGATTTTTCATTGAACTTATAAAAAGACTGATCACATATTTGCAATCAGCACACTAAACTAAATACACATGAATGCCTTTATAACGAAGTGCTTGGGGCTTCTCAAATTGTTCTTTATACAGGTCATTTCGCTGTAAATGTCGCACACCGCGCAGCTTGCAATAGAACCGAGAAAGAAGTATTCTTTCGTTATACAGCTAGGCGATTTCGTTGCAGAGGCCTCTGTTGTAGAGGTGCTCGACTGTATGTGCTGAAAGTTTCAAATCTCTAGAGTAATAACAATAAAGGTCTGCTGGGGCACCAGGTCCCCCCTCAAGGATTGTCAAATCATCTCTTTGTAGACAACACAGTCGCTCCAGATACCCAACCTGGCAGGCACATACGCTCTGCATTGGGTGTACTTGTGGAGGCAGAATTCTCGCACCTTCGCTCTGAGGACATCATTGAGCCAGCAGTTGGTCCCACACCATGGGTGTCCAGTATAGTTATTGTCCCCAAATCTCATTGTCCTGATACTATAATATGCATCGACATGCGCAGTGTCAACACATCCATTCAACGAGAAAGGCACCTGTGCCCAACCGGTGTAACAGTTTCCTCCAGCCTTGATCTGAAACATGGCTACCATCAACTGGAGCCTGATGACGACTCCAGACAGCTGACCACATTTTCCACACATATTGGCCTGTTCCGCTACAAGCGTCTCAACTTCAGCATCTGCAGTGCAGCAGAAATATTTCAGGACACCACCTGCCAAGTGCTCAATACCATATTTGCACGATTCTATTGCACACTTTTTTTTTATTAAAAGGTGCGTTCAAATGTGCATGCGTGTTACAGTCGTAACTACTTCTACTCAATATAAAAAATGAAACTGAGCCTAACTAAAAAAAAAGAAAAAAAAAGCTCAATGGAAGGTAGCTAGCCAAACTGCCATCGAAAGGATCACCTGAGGAAAGCGATGCTCAGAGACATTGCAAGGTGTGTCCATGGTGCGTGCAGTGCCCTCCCGCAGATGGTGGTTGCACGAGCCTTCAAGAAGTGTGGCATTTCTAATGCATCAGATGGAAATGAAGATTTTTTTCTGTGGTCGGTAGTCAGCAAAAAGGAGGTGTTATCGGGCTGCGATAGCAACTAGCTGCTAAGATTCAGCTGTGTGCGTGCTGGTGTGCCTTTGTATGTTACATAAGATAGTTTCTACACACTACGCATCAACTCAGGTTTCGTTACTTGATGTGTGCGGTAGAATCGACACCAAGTTATTTTTTTTAATTATTTGGGTGGTAATATAACTGTGCGTCACAATCGGTGGCGTGGTAGAATCGTCCAAATACGGTAATAGTGACGATGTATTGGTCTTTGGTGCAATTGAAGAAGAGCACAACACTGCATTGGATGCCGTTCTTTGCAGAATTTGAGAGGCAGGACTAACGCTAAATGAAAAGTGCCGCTTCCATCAGAGAGAGATAGCATTCTTTGGGCTTGTGTGTTCAAAAGAAGGTGTAAACCAAGACCCACAAAAGATTGAAGCCTTCTTGCAAGTCAAAACACCACAGTCACTACAAGAAGTTAAGTCTCTGCTCACCATGGACTCAGGTCGTTTACTGTGAAACCTCTACGCAAACTGACACTCAAGAACACAACTTGGGAATGGACCACCCGCCACCAGAGACCTTTGAAAGTTTGAAACTGGCCATGTCTGATGCTTCTACACTGGCCTACTTCGATCCATCTAAACCCACAAAACTTGTTGTCAACAGAAGCCTACATGGCCTTGGTGCAATTCTGACACAAAGGGAAGACACAGACATTGTGGCGATAGCATATGCGAGCAGAGCGCTGATGCCACTTGAAAGTCGCTGCTCTCAAATAGAACAGGAGATGTTAACAGCAGTGTGGGCAATGGAGCACTTTCAGCTTTACAGATCAGAGGCCTCTAGTTAGCATTCTGGGAAACCCCAGATCCATGCCATTTGCTCGCATACAACATCTTGCTCTCAGCATACAGCAGTATGCATATGACGTGCAGCACACTGCTGGCAGCAGTGTGCTGCCATATCTGGTGGAGGTGCGGGGTATGATTCCAAGCCCCACACATGCCAGGGAAGGTAGCCCGGATCCCCAAAGTTTGGAGCCAACGAAATTAACACCTGTCCACCAAAGCACGAGCTGCCACATACGAGGTCAGGCCCCCCGAGTTTGGTCCTCTCGCCGATTCACCAAGGGCAGCGGCAGCAGTCAGCCCAACCAGTGCGATGGCTACTCAGGTAACCCCTCCTCACGTTGTGGTTGACTCACTCCAGATGCTAGAATCCTTTCACGGAGACACATTCGAGGATGCCAAGGACTGGCTCGAAAACTTCGAGCCAGTCTGGCCGGTCTGGGACCAACATCTCATCATCTGTGGAACACAAGTGGTGCAAGCAGCAGACAAGCTTGCCAAGGACTTTGACTTCAAAGTTGGTGGACACCTTCCCCTTTCGGGGCCATGTGAAACTAAATGGTGAAGTGTGCCGAGGTGTGGTCAGTGTACGGGCTGACAAAACTTCCGCATCCCTAACGGCTAAGCTTGAATGGCGAGAGGGCGATATTGCCTTCATACAGAAACTTGGTGCATGCAATGTAGCGGTGGTGACCTTCGTGGGCCAGCGGTTACCACGTTACATACACTACAACTGCGAGTGTACCCTGGTCAGGGAATACAAAAGGACCATCCCCACCTGCAACATATGTGGCACGAGGGGGCACCATGTGGACAATTGCCCCCACCCAGATGTAGGACGGTATGGATATTGTGGCCAGCGCACTGGAGCTTTGAAGCAAGGCCTGGCAGAGCACGAGTACACCCCGACATGCATGATCTGTGGAGGGGCCCACCTCACTGGCTCCATAGATTGTGCAAGCAAGTTTTGGAAGCTACAGCGGCCAGGACAACCTACACAGCAACGAGGTCCTTAGACTCTTCATTACAACCCTCCCTCAACTTCCCGCTGTAGTAGCCCTCCAAGAGCCGGGGGAGGGCATCACTTTCACGAACTACATAAGCTATCAGCAGGATGCAGAGCTGTATCTGTGTCCATAAAAATTATACGGCCTCCCCGGTGGACTTGGACTGTAACGTAGCTTTTTTGTATGTGATGGTAACCCTTCTTCCGCTTCGAAAACACGATCCCCCGCTTCACATTCTAAATGTGTATAGCTCACAAAAACTACCAAATGTCACTTTTGCTGATCTCTTCAGCAGGGCACTAAAGGTGGTAAACAGGGAACCCCTCATAACTGTTGGGGACTCCAACGCCCCCAGTCGATTATGGGGCTACCACTAAGAAGAGAAACGCCGCAAATCCAGCATCTTGAGTCATCATTACTGATTTGAGGGGTGCTTGCCGCAATATAGAAGAAGGCCAAATCCCATATCATGCATTCCAAATCCTTAAGAAATGTGAGAACCAGGGATTCCAACCCCGGTGCTCCATCATTTGGGCCCCAGCTCATCAGGGAATAGAGGGGAACGAAGTAGCCGACGCTACAGCCCGCACGCTTCATTTCCGGGCGTCGCCTCTATCACCTGTCGACGAGGTTCCTGAATTCAAACCAGCAATCACCTTTAAAGAAATCGCACAGCTGTATCAGCTTAATCACGGCAGATACTTCCCCCCTTGCAAAGGCCTCGAAAAGACGGAGGAGCGCTGGCTTCTCCATCTCTACACGAATACAGTACTGTGCCCAGCGGTGCTGAAACACTTCAACCTGGCATTTTCGGGCGAGTGCCCGCACAGTGGGGAGGTGTTTGCGGATACATACCACATGGTGTGGACATGCCCCTCCAACCCTGCTTTCCCCCCAAACCCCCCCCTACCCAAGAGGACTGCAAGGCCGCCCTGCTCGGCTGCTCAACCCTCCAGGACCGACGTAGCCTGGTGGCCCAAGCCAAAGCCGCTGCAGAAGCCACGGGGGTCCCGGACTAGGGACCCCCCCCAATACCTTGTTAGGGCTAGGCCCTTGGGCTCAGCTCACACCTTTCCTGTAAATAGCAGAAATAAAGTTAATCACCACCACCACCACTGATCTACTCTTACAGCTAGGAGTGCACAATCCCCGTGCCGAAATCATCGAGGCTCAGCTCATGGCACAGATCGCATGCCTATCAAGGATCAAAGTTGGCAGAGAGATTCTCATCAAGCTCGGCTTCAACACTATAGCAGAAAGGGACAATGTACTGCCATTACCTAAAGTCATGCGAGAAGCAATTAAAGTGCTCCCCTTCCCAAGAAACGTATACACCCAATCCACAATCAAGGAAGAAGACTCGCCCACGCCAGAGCCCTCGGGGCAGACGTGGAAAGGTTTCCCGACCAGACAGCTTTCGTGGATGCAGTCTACATACCGGGAAAGCACGCCTACTCGGTAGCAGTAATCGACGGACACAGGCGAGCGCGCGACTCACTCATGCTTTATACCAAGAAGCCAGAGGTAGCTGAAAAAGCAGCGATAGCACTAGCTCTCAAACACTCGAGCTTCACAACTGTATACAGCGACTCTAGAGCAATCACTCGAGCTTTCGCCAGGGGCAGGACAGACAAGACGACGCTAAGAATCTTAGGTGGAAGTAACATCATCAATCAGTCCATCCTATGGTTGTCAGCATACGTGGGCAGCTTAGGGGGCGGCCTGCAGAATCTCAACGCGATCGCACACAAGGCGGCGCAAGGACTCATTGATTGGGTCCCTACGGTTTTCCCCGCCACACCACATATCGAGTACAGGGATCAATTATTCACTTACAACGAGCTCACTAAGCACTTTTATCTAGGCAGACGAGAGTCCCCCCTCCTGAATAAGAAATTAACGCACAGCCAGTAGGTCACGTTAACACCTTCTCCAAACGAACTCATACCCCAACCCCTGGCGCATGAAGCACACTGACCCAGACTACAATGGACAACATGTGTGTGAACATTGCAGTGAACGTTGTGGGGATCACATCCATGCTCTTGGGACAAAGGAACGACATCACAGTAGTGCAAACAATCACAAGGGCATTTATTGCACCTTTCATAGATCAATGCCTGCTAGCTGAGTTGCTATCCACAAAATATGCCAATGGGGGCGCGACAAATCACGGAGTTCCAGCTCACCACGACCGGATAGCGAGCGAATATGTTAGGCCCATGCTGGATCCCAACGCCTGGTCATTCGCGCGTACGGTCACGGGAATGGTGGTGAGTTCAAAGGAGGCCACGCGAGACGGTCTCACAAAAGCATGGATCGGCGCACGCGCGGGACATCCGCAGCGTTCGCCGACCCGCAACCCAAGACGAAGCGCCTTGTCTTTTCGCACCCAAGTAACCCCACTGGTAGATAGCGTTAGCAGCGCAATACTCGCGCCATCTCTCGTACTGCGCCTCCAGCAGACCGACTGCCGCGGGCATCACACAGGCCACGCAGCGAAGCCGGATTGCAGAAGACGGGAGCTATGCGGGAAAACAACATATCAGGGGACGCGTGAGAGTCGCGCATCCCCACATCCCCCCCAACCTTAAATCACTACATATTCCGACGAAAGATACCACACAGTCTAACATGAACGCGTGCTTCGCGAACAAGGTAGTACATGCAACATTGGCCGCGCCGAGGAAATGTCCACACGCTGTCCATAACATGCGAGCCGACATTGTCCTTGGGTACACCGCTAGCGTCCACTGGTCACAGCAGCAGGTCTGCAGACTTGTTGGCATGATTCCAGGCCAGAACTCTGGAAACAGCAACGCAGTAGTCGGCACGAGCAAGCATCGCTCGCGCCCTGCTGGCGAGAGTCGCAGTAGCTGTCGGTGACTGCCAGCCCTTTTCTCCGCCACCGAGGGTTGCGAGCCGGATATAGGCGGCCGCCGAAGTGGCTGCGCCGAACTGGCCACAGCATCACCATCGCCCAGGGTGGCTAAATCGTATTCCGGGGCAGCAGCGCAGACGATGTGCAGGTGACAGCAAACCAGGGGTGACTCTAATCACGCTGCGTACACTCAACAACGTGTAGACTTGAACCATATGCTGTGTGGTTGTGCATCGAGTGACGCTTACGCCAAGAACAAGGAACATTGGGACAAAGTACTAAAAAGTGCTTCACTACATGACCAACTTCGGGCTGTCCAGGAGGCCCGCGCAGCAGAGGAGAGAGCTCCGGGCTCTCTGTGCCGACGTGGGAGGTGCCCTCTACACCTGGCGCCTAGCCGAGTGTCCTTCACGACCCCTACTTTGGGAAATAAAGTTTTACCACCACCACCACCACCACCACCTAACAACCAATCTGAGCGCGTCTCTGTGAGTAGAGGTGTGGCTGAAAGGTTCAACCGGGCGGAGATATGCGTGTACAAAAAGGAGCAGTCAGACTGTCACTGCAGTAGAATGTGCCGCAAGAGTGAGGGAAAAAGGAGGCTGGCAATTCTTCCTGCATTTACGGCCTCCTTTTCAGGCACGAAAAAGCAAGCAGTGGGGACACAAAGTGGCAGATGACAACAGAAGGTAGCGTATGCCTGGCGCCCTTTGTTGCCTTTGGTGATGCCCAAAGGCCTTTAGACAGCAAGCCAATCGAGTGTGCATTAAGAGGTAATAATTGTCGAATTAGGTGCATCCATAAGTTTCTTGATTGTTGTAAAAAGGCTGATGATGATGTATGGCATATTGTGGTGCAAGGGCCAGGTATGGCCAAAGAGCGTCATGTCTGTGCTAATGAGTTTGCAGTGTACTTATGATTACTATGGAGTTGGTGTGAGGTGGCTGTAAAGAGGCCTTAAAATATACACTCTAAAGCGCGTAAAATCTGTATGATAAAATTATGGCGATGACGTATGACTTGTACTATGAAAATTTAGATGCATATAAAAAGAATGATACGATAGGTAAAATATATCAGATTATGAGAAATGCCAGAGCACTACTGCCTCCTTAGAGCCCTTGAAACACAAGGGCCTGGAGGCATGTGCTATGCAAAACAATTATCGCAGTGGCATCCTCTCGAGAGAGGAGGCGCTACGAATTCATGGGACTAATAACATTTAAGACCACATCTCTCAGAAAACCTAGCACTGAGTCTGTATTAAAAAGAGGTTCTGGACCAAGAAGCATTGCAGGATGAAGAGGAATGTGCTGTCAGTATGCTAATGAAAAATGTCTCTTTCTCTCAGATTCAGCTTCCCGACACTCCAGGAGGACGTGGAGTACGGTCAGCCTCTCCCCGCATCAACCACAGGTTGGAGGCTCACTTCCGGTCAGTAGAAAGTTATGGGTGCCACATGTGTGTCCTATTCTTAAACGACAGAATAGGACATCTGTTCGGCGCGATTTTGTTGTAGAGGGCCAGAGTCCTAACTGTGGCTTTATTAGGTGGAGCTTATTATCTTTTTCCGCGTCCCACATGCGTTGTCAGTGGGCCCGCAGCCGCCTTCGCAAGAAAGGCCTCAGATCTGTGACAGGCACCTCAGCGGTAGGGTTGACGGCTTGCGATGCTATAGACGTGGCCATCTCGTCCACCAGAACGTTGCCCTCAATGCTCCTATGGCCAGGCACCCAGCATATAATGATATGCTGGTTAGATATGTATGCTTTACACAAGACGGAATATAGTTCCTTAAGTACTGGATCTTTGTGTCTATAGGGTGACATCAAGGCCTTCACGACGCTTAGGGAGTCTGTATATATCGCTGATTTTTGAAGTTTCGATTTTCCCATGTGATTTACAGAAGAAAGTACTGCATAGGCCTCGGCCGTAAAGATACTTGTTTCCGGATGTAGTACACCAGATTCTGAGAAGGACGGGCCGAAGGCAGCATAGGACACCCCGGCATTTGACTTCGAAGCGTCTGTGTAGAACTCTGCGCAAGAGTGCTTGTGCTGGAGTTCAAGAAAATGCATTCGGATTTCTATCTCTGGTGCGTGTTTTGTTACTTCTAAAAAGGATATGTCACATTCAATCAGCTGCCACTCCCAAGGTGGTAACACCTTGGTTGGATGCATTAGGCGAAGCTCGAGGAGTGGGACACACACGCATTTGATCACTAAGCTCCCTCACACGAAGCGAGAAAGGCCGTCTTACAGAGGGACGGTTGTGGAAAAGTGTAGTACATGTCATATCGTTAACAGTGTGAAAACATCGATGTTGATGATTGGAATGTATTTTCAGGAAATATGTAAGGCTGATGTAAGTTCTTTGTAGATGGAGGGACCATTCATTTGATTCCGCGTATAAGCTTTCAATCGGGCTAGTTCTGAAAGCGCCAGTGGCTAAGCGGATACCTAGATGGTGGACAGGATCTAGGATCTTTAGTGCGCTCGGAGCGGCTGAGTTATATACGATGGCGCCATAGTCCAATCGAGATCGAATTAGGCTCTTATAAACATTCATCAAACACTTCCTGTCGCTACCCCATGTTGAGTGGGATAGAATTTTAAGTAGGTTCATTGTCCTTAGACATTTTTCTTTAAGATATTTAATGTGCTGTATAAAAGTAAGCTTGGAGTCTAGTATAATACCTAGAAATTTGTGTTCTTTGTTGATAGGTATTTGATGTCCACAGACTTGAACACAAGGATCTGGAACCAGGCCTCTCTTTCTAGTAAAAGGAACACAGGAACTTTTGTGGGGGTTGATTTTGAATCCGTTTTCGTCTGCCCACTTGGAAACCTTGTTCAAGCCCTGCTGTACCTGTCTCTCGCATACTGTGAGGTTGCAGGATTTGAATCCTATTTGTATATCGTCTACGATGTGGGGTTTCCGGCTCTCGCAGTGGTTGTGTGGAGCCACTGCGTTGTGTTGCCGGGAGCTCCGTGTCCTACTCCTCCTTGCCTGGACGGGGTGGCAGCGGGTCATAAAACACTGTCGCTCTGCTGTCATCCCGCCCACGCGAGGGTCAACAGGCTTTCGCCATTGGCTAACATTTTGGCGGGATTCGGGCCCTGCTTGCGTGCACTCCGGGGTAAGCGCGCGCAAGCCGGGCGCACGGGGAGACCACATCGGGGCGTCTGAAGGTGCGTACGTGTTCCTCTCTGCCGGCGGCGGCCCCCTTTGTCCGCCGCCGGCCGATGGTTACTTGGGCTCGTCGGGGTCCCGGCCTCGGCGGGCGCGCGCGCACTCTTCCGTCGTCTCGATGTCCTGAGGCGTCTGCCGATTGTGTTCCCGTCTGTTTGTCTGTCGTTTCTTTCTATTTCCCTTTTCTCTGCTGTGGGGCGGGCGATGGCAGGCGCTGACCGAAGGATAGGCAACCTCTTACTGCTTTGGTTCTTTGTTCTTTGTTCCTCGTTTCTTTGTTCTCTCTCTGTCACGGTGCGCCGTTAGCGGCCATCGGCGACCGTTTGACTATGTTTTGTGTCATATGTATGTCATAGTATGTCATGTAGTATGTCATATGTATCATATGTCATACTATGTTTCATGTTTCTATGCACATAGAAACATGAAACTTCATATGTGCACTCTTCAAACATTCAGAAACATACCTAGTTAGTTTTAGTTCTCTCAGTACAGTATCTTTCTTGCAAATCACCTCCCAAATTTATAAAAAAAAAAATGCATAACGTTTTTTCATTGAACTTATAAAAAGACTGATCACATATTTGCAATCAGCACACTAAACTAAATACACATGAATGCCTTTATAACGAAGTGCTTGGGGCTTCTCAAATTGTTCTTTATACAGGTCATTTCGCTGTAAATGTCGCACACCGCGCAGCTTGCAATAGAACCGAGAAAGAAGTATTCTTTCGTTATACAGCTAGGCGATTTCGTTGCAGAGGCCTCTGTTGTAGAGGTGCTCGACTGTATGTGCTGAAAGTTTCAAATCTCTAGAGTAATAACAATAAAGGTCTGCTGGGGCACCAGGTCCCCCCTCAAGGATTGTCAAATCATCTCTTTGTAGACAACACAGTCGCTCCAGACACCCAACCTGGCAGGCACATACGCTCTGCATTGGGTGTACTTGTGGAGGCAGAATTCTCGCACCTTCGCTCTGAGGACATCATTGAGCCAGCAGTTGGTCCCACACCATGGGTGTCCAGTATAGTTATTGTCCCCAAATCTCATTGTCCTGATACTATAATATGCATCGACATGCGCAGTGTCAACACATCCATTCAACGAGAAAGGCACCTGTGCCCAACAGGTGTAACAGTTTCCTCCAGCCTTGATCTGAAACATGGCTACCATCAACTGGAGCCTGATGACGCCTCCAGACAGCTGACCACATTTTCCACACATATTGGCCTGTTCCGCTACAAGCGTCTCAACTTCAGCATCTGCAGTGCAGCAGAAATATTTCAGGACACCACCTGCCAAGTGCTCAATACCATATTTGCACGATTCTATTGCACACTTTTTTTTTATTAAAAGGTGCGTTCAAATGTGCATGCGTGTTACAGTCGTAACTACTTCTACTCAATATAAAAAATGAAACTGAGCCTAACTAAAAAAAAAAGAAAAAAAAAGCTCAATGGAAGGTAGCTAGCCACACTGCCATCGAAAGGATCACCTGAGGAAAGCGATGCTCAGAGACATTGCAAGGTGTGTCCATGGTGCGTGCGGTGCCCTCCCGCAGACGGTGGTTGCACGAGCCTTCAAGAAGTGTGGCATTTCTAATGCATCAGATGGAAATGAAGATTTTTTTCTGTGGTCGGTAGTCAGCAAAAAGGAGGTGTTATCGGGCTGCGATAGCAACTAGCTGCTAAGATTCAGCTGTGTGCGTGCTGGTGTGCCTTTGTATGTTACATAAGATAGTTTCTACACACTACGCATCAACTCAGGTTTCGTTACTTGATGTGTGCGGTAGAATCGACACCAAGTTATTTTTTTTAATTATTTGGGTGGTAATATAACTGTGCGTCACAATCGGTGGCGTGGTAGAATCGTCCAAATACGGTAATAGTGACGATGTATTGGTCTTTGGTGCAATTGAAGAAGAGCACAACACTGCATTGGATGCCGTTCTTTGAAGAATTTGAGAGGCAGGACTAACGCTAAATGAAAAGTGCCGCTTCCATCAGAGAGAGATAGCATTCTTTGGGCTTGTGTGTTCAAAAGAAGGTGTACACCAAGACCCACAGAAGATTGAAGCCTTCTTGCAAGTCAAAACACCACAGTCACTACAAGAAGTTAAGTCTCTCCTCACCATGGACTCAGGTCGTTTACTGTGAAACCTCTACGCAAACTGACACTCAAGAACACAACTTGGGAATGGACCACCCGCCACCAGAGACCTTTGAAAGTTTGAAACTGGCCATGTCTGATGCTTCTACACTGGCCTACTTCGATCCATCTAAACCCACAAAACTTGTTGTCAACAGAAGCCTACATGGCCTTGGTGCATTTCTGACACAAAGGGAAGACACAGACATTGTGGCGATAGCATATGCGAGCAGAGCGCTGATGCCACTTGAAAGTCGCTGCTCTCAAATAGAACAGGAGATGTTAACAGCAGTGTGGGCAATGGAGCACTTTCAGCTTTACAGATCAGAGGCCTCTAGTTAGCATTCTGGGAAACCCCAGATCCATGCCATTTGCTCGCATACAACATCTTGCTCTCCGCATACAGCAGTATGCATATGACGTGCAGCACACTGCTGGCAGCAGTGTGCTGCCATATCTGGTGGAGGTGCGGGGTATGATTCCAAGCCCCACACATGCCAGGGAAGGTAGCCCGGATCCCCAAAGTTTGGAGCCAACGAAATTAACACCTGTCCACCAAAGCACAAGCTGCCACATACGAGGTCAGGCCCCCCGAGTTTGGTCCTCTCGCCGATTCACCAAGGGCAGCGGCAGCAGTCAGCCCAACCAGTGCGATGGCTACTCAGGTAACCCCTCCTCACGTTGTGGTTGACTCACTCCAGATGCTAGAATCCTTTCACGGAGACACATTCGAGGATGCCAAGGACTGGCTCGAAAACTTCGAGACAGTCTGGCCGGTCTGGGACCAACATCTCATCATCTGTGGAACACAAGTGGTGCAAGCAGCAGACAAGCTTGCCAAGGACTTTGACTTCAAAGTTGGTGGACACCTTCCCCTTTCGGGGCCATGTGAAACTAAATGGTGAAGTGTGCCGAGGTGTGGTCAGTGTACGGGCTGACAAAACTTCCGCATCCCTAACGGCTAAGCTTGAATGGCGAGAGGGCGATATTGCCTTCATACAGAAACTTGGTGCATGCAATGTAGCGGTGGTGACCTTCGTGGGCCAGCGGTTACCACGTTACATACACTACAACTGCGAGTGTACCCTGGTCAGGGAATACAAAAGGACCATCCCCACCTGCAACATATGTGGCACGAGGGGGCACCATGTGGACAATTGCCCCCACCCAGATGTAGGACGGTATGGATATTGTGGCCAGCGCACTGGAGCTTTGAAGCAAGGCCTGGCAGAGCACGAGTACACCCCGACATGCATGATCTGTGGAGGGGCCCACCTCACTGGCTCCATAGATTGTGCAAGCAAGTTTTGGAAGCTACAGCGGCCAGGACAACCTACACAGCAACGAGGTCCTTAGACTCTTCATTACAACCCTCCCTCAACTTCCCGCTGTAGTAGCCCTCCAAGAGCCGGGGGAGGGCATCACTTTCACGAACTACATAAGCTATCAGCAGGATGCAGAGCTGTATCTGTGTTCATAAAAATTATACGGCCTCCCCGGTGGACTTGGACTGTAACGTAGCTTTTTTGTATGTGATGGTAACCCTTCTTCCGCTTCGAAAACACGATCCCCCGCTTCACATTCTAAATGTGTATAGCTCACAAAAACTACCAAATGTCACTTTTGCTGATCTCTTCAGCAGGGCACTAAAGGTGGTAAACAGGGAACCCCTCATAACTGTTGGG
Organism: Dermacentor variabilis; assembly: GCF_050947875.1. Lineage (NCBI taxonomy): Eukaryota > Metazoa > Arthropoda > Arachnida > Ixodida > Ixodidae > Dermacentor > Dermacentor variabilis. The sequence goes on along the minus strand of NC_134568.1, from coordinate 274,303,927 downwards.
GACTCCAACGCCCCCAGTCGATTATGGGGCTACCACTAAGAAGAGAAACGCCGCAAATCCAGCATCTTGAGTCATCATTACTGATTTGAGGGGTGCTTGCCGCAATATAGAAGAAGGCCAAATCCCATATCATGCATTCCAAATCCTTAAGAAATGTGAGAACCAGGGATTCCAACCCCGGTGCTCCATCATTTGGGCCCCAGCTCATCAGGGAATAGAGGGGAACGAAGTAGCCGACGCTACAGCCCGCACGCTTCATTTCCGGGCGTCGCCTCTATCACCTGTCGACGAGGTTCCTGAATTCAAACCAGCAATCACCTTTAAAGAAATCGCACAGCTGTATCAGCTTAATCACGGCAGATACTTCCCCCCTTGCAAAGGCCCCGAAAAGACGGAGGAGCGCTGGCTTCTCCATCTCTACACGAATACAGTACTGTGCCCAGCGGTGCTGAAACACTTCAACCTGGCATTTTCGGGCGAGTGCCCGCACAGTGGGGAGGTGTTTGCGGATACATACCACATGGTGTGGACATGCCCCTCCAACCCTGCTTTCCCCCCAAACCCCCCCCTACCCAAGAGGACTGCAAGGCCGCCCTGCTCGGCTGCTCAACCCTCCAGGACCGACGTAGCCTGGTGGCCCAAGCCAAAGCCGCTGCAGAAGCCACGGGGGTCCCGGACTAGGGACCCCCCCCCAATACCTTGTTAGGGCTAGGCCCTTGGGCTCAGCTCACACCTCTCCTGTAAATAGCAGAAATAAAGTTAATCACCACCACCACCACTGATCTACTCTTACAGCTAGGAGTGCACAATCCCCGTGCCGAAATCATCGAGGCTCAGCTCATGGCACAGATCGCATGCCTATCAAGGATCAAAGTTGGCAGAGAGATTCTCATCAAGCTCGGCTTCAACACTATAGCAGAAAGGGACAATGTACTGCCATTACCTAAAGTCATGCGAGAAGCAATTAAAGTGCTCCCCTTCCCAAGAAACGTATACACCCAATCCACAATCAAGGAAGAAGACTCGCCCACGCCAGAGCCCTCGGGGCAGACGTGGAAAGGTTTCCCGACCAGACAGCTTTCGTGGATGCAGTCTACATACCGGGAAAGCACGCCTACTCGGTAGCAGTAATCGACGGACACAGGCGAGCGCGCGACTCACTCATGCTTTATACCAAGAAGCCAGAGGTAGCTGAAAAAGCAGCGATAGCACTAGCTCTCAAACACTCGAGCTTCACAACTGTATACAGCGACTCTAGAGCAATCACTCGAGCTTTCGCCAGGGGCAGGACAGACAAGACGACGCTAAGAATCTTAGGTGGAAGTAACATCATCAATCAGTCCATCCTATGGTTGTCAGCATACGTGGGCAGCTTAGGGGGCGGCCTGCAGAATCTCAACACGATCGCACACAAGGCGGCGCAAGGACTCATTGACCGGGTCCCTACGGTTTTCCCCGCCACCCCACATATCGAGTACAGGGATCAATTATTCACTTACAACGAGCTCACTAAGCACTTTTATCTAGGCAGACGAGAGTCCCCCCTCCTGAATAAGAAATTAACGCACAGCCAGTAGGTCACGTTAACACTTTCTCCAAACGAACTCATACCCCAACCCCTGGCGCATGAAGCACACTGACCCAGACTACAATGGACAACATGTGTGTGAACATTGCAGTGAACGTTGTGGGGATCACATCCATGCTCTTGGGACAAAGGAACGACATCACAGTAGTGCAAACAATCACAAGGGCATTTATTGCACCTTTCATAGATCAATGCCTGCTAGCTGAGTTGCTATCCACAAAATATGCCAATGGGGGCGCGACAAATCACGGAGTTCCAGCTCACCACGACCGGATAGCGAGCGAATATGTTAGGCCCATGCTGGATCCCAACGCCTGGTCATTCGCGCGTACGGTCACGGGAATGGTGGTGAGTTCAAAGGAGGCCACGCGAGACGGTCTCACAAAAGCATGGATCGGCGCACGCGCGGGACATCCGCAGCGTTCGCCGACCCGCAACCCAAGACGAAGCGCCTTGTCTTTTCGCACCCAAGTAACCCCACTGGTAGATAGCGTTAGCAGCGCAATACTCGCGCCATCTCTCGTACTGCGCCTCCAGCAGACCGACTGCCGCGGGCATCACACAGGCCACGCAGCGAAGCCGGATAGCAGAAGACGGGAGCTATGTGGGAAAACAACATATCAGGGGACGCGTGAGAGTCACGCATCCCCACATCCCCCCCAACCTTAAATCACTACATATTCCGACGAAAGATACCACACGGTCTAACATGAACGCGTGCTTCGCGAACAAGGTAGTACATGCAACATTGGCCGCGCCAAGGAAATGTCCACACGCTGTCCATAACATGCGAGCCGACATTGTCCTTGGGTACACCGCTAGCGTCCACTGGTCACAGCAGCAGGTCTGCAGACTTGTTGGCATGATTCCAGGCCAGAACTCTGGAAACAGCAACGCAGTCGTCGGCACGAGCAAGCATCGCTCGCGCCCTGCTGGCGAGAGTCGCAGTAGCTGTCGGTGACTGCCAGCCCTTTTCTCCGCCACCGAGGGTTGCGAGCCGGATATAGGCGGCCGCCGAAGTGGCTGCGCCGAACTGGCCACAGCATCACCATCGCCCAGGGTGGCTAAATCGTATTCCGGGGCAGCAGCGCAGACGATGTGCAGGTGACAGCAAACCAGGGGTGACTCTAATCACGCTGCGTACACTCAACAACGTGTAGACTTGAACCATATGCTGTGTGGTTGTGCATCGAGTGACGCTTACGCCAAGAACAAGGAACATTGGGACAAAGTACTAAAAAGTGCTTCACTACATGACCAACTTCGGGCTGTCCAGGAGGCCCGCGCAGCAGAGGAGAGAGCTCCGGGCTCTCTGTGCCGACGTGGGAGGTGCCCTCTACACCTGGCGCCTAGCCGAGTGTCCTTCACGACCCCTACTTTGGGAAATAAAGTTTTACCACCACCACCACCACCACCACCTAACAACCAATCTGAGCGCGTCTCTGTGAGTAGAGGTGTGGCTGAAAGGTTCAACCGTGCGGAGATATGCGTGTACAAAAAGGAGCAGTCAGACTGTCACTGCAGTAGAATGTGCCGCAAGAGTGAGGGAAAAAGGAGGCTGGCAATTCTTCCTGCATTTACGGCCTCCTTTTCAGGCACGAAAAAGCAAGCAGTGGGGACACAAAGTGGCAGATGACAACAGAAGGTAGCGTATGCCTGGCGCCCTTTGTTGCCTTTGGTGACGCCCAAAGGCCTTTAGACAGCAAGCCAATCGAGTGTGCATTAAGAGGTAATAATTGTCGAATTAGGTGCATCCATAAGTTTCTTGATTGTTGTAAAAAGGCTGATGATGATGTATGGCATATTGTGGCGCAAGGGCCAGGTATGGCCAAAGAGCGTCATGTCTGTGCTAATGAGTTTGCAGTGTACTTATGATTACTATGGAGTTGGTGTGAGGTGGCTGTAAAGAGGCCTTAAAATATACACTCTAAAGCGCGTAAAATCTGTATGATAAAATTATGGCGATGACGTATGACTTGTACTATGAAAATTTAGATGCATATAAAAAGAATGATACGATAGGTAAAATATATCAGATTATGAGAAATGCCAGAGCCCTACTGCCTCCTTAGAGCCCTTGAAACACAAGGGCCTGGAGGCATGTGCTATGCAAAACAATTATCGCAGTGGCATCCTCTCGAGAGAGGAGGCGCTACGAATTCATGGGACTAATAACATTTAAGACCACATCTCTCAGAAAACCTAGCACTGAGTCTGTATTAAAAAGAGGTTCTGGACCAAGAAGCATTGCAGGATGAAGAGGAATGTGCTGTCGGTATGCTAATGAAAAATGTCTCTTTCTCTCAGATTCGGCTTCCCGACACTCCAGGAGGACGTGGAGTACGGTCAGCCTCTCCCCGCATCTACCACAGGTTGGAGGCTCACTTCCGGTCAGTGGAAAGTTATGGGTGCCACATGTGTGTCCTATTCTTAAACGACAGAATAGGACATCTGTTCGGCGCGATTTTGTTGTAGAGGGCCAGAGTCCTAACTGTGGCTTTATTAGGTGGAGCTTATTATCTTTTTCCGCGTCCCACATGCGTTGTCAGTGGGCCCGCAGCCGCCTTCGCAAGAAAGGCCTCAGATCTGTGACAGGCACCTCAGCGGTAGGGTTGACGGCTTGCGATGCTATAGACGTGGCCATCTCGTCCACCAGAACGTTGCCCTCAATGCTCCTATGGCCAGGCACCCAGCATATAATGATATGCTGGTTAGATATGTATGCTTTACACAAGACGGAATATAGTTCCTTAAGTACTGGATCTTTGTGTCTATAGGGTGACATCAAGGCCTTCACGACGCTTAGGGAGTCTGTATATATCGCTGATTTTTGAAGTTTCGATTTTCCCATGTGATTTACAGAAGAAAGTACTGCATAGGCCTCGGCCGTAAAGATACTTGTTTCCGGATGTAGTACACCAGATTCTGAGAAGGACGGGCCGAAGGCAGCATAGGACACCCCGGCATTTGACTTCGAAGCGTCTGTGTAGAACTCTGCGCAAGAGTGCTTGTGCTGGAGTTCAAGAAAATGCATTCGGATTTCTATCTCTGGTGCGTGTTTTGTTACTTCTAAAAAGGATATGTCACATTCAATCAGCTGCCACTCCCAAGGTGGTAACACCTTGGTTGGATGCATTAGGCGAAGCTCGAGGAGTGGGACACACACGCATTTGATCACTAAGCTCCCTCACACGAAGCGAGAAAGGCCGTCTTACAGAGGGACGGTTGTGGAAAAGTGTAGTACATGTCATATCGTTAACAGTGTGAAAACATCGATGTTGATGATTGGAATGTATTTTCAGGAAATATGTAAGGCTGATGTAAGTTCTTTGTAGATGGAGGGACCATTCATTTGATTCCGCGTATAAGCTTTCAATCGGGCTAGTTCTGAAAGCGCCAGTGGCTAAGCGGATACCTAGATGGTGGACAGGATCTAGGATCTTTAGTGCGCTCGGAGCGGCTGAGTTATATACGATGGCGCCATAGTCCAATCGAGATCGAATTAGGCTCTTATAAACATTCATCAAACACTTCCTGTCGCTACCCCATGTTGAGTGGGATAGAATTTTAAGTAGGTTCATTGTCCTTAGACATTTTTCTTTAAGATATTTAATGTGCTGTATAAAAGTAAGCTTGGAGTCTAGTATAATACCTAGAAATTTGTGTTCTTTGTTGATAGGTATTTGATGTCCACAGACTTGAACACAAGGATCTGGAACCAGGCCTCTCTTTCTAGTAAAAGGAACACAGGAACTTTTGTGGGGGTTGATTTTGAATCCGTTTTCGTCTGCCCACTTGGAAACCTTGTTCAAGCCCTGCTGTACCTGTCTCTCGCATACTGTGAGGTTGCAGGATTTGAATCCTATTTGTATATCGTCTACGATGTGGGGTTTCCGGCTCTCGCAGTGGTTGTGTGGAGCCACTGCGTTGTGTTGCCGGGAGCTCCGTGTCCTACTCCTCCTTGCCTGGACGGGGTGGCAGCGGGTCATAAAACACTGTCGCTCTGCTGTCATCCCGCCCACGCGAGGGTCAACAGGCTTTCGCCATTGGCTAACATTTTGGCGGGATTCGGGCCCTGCTTGCGTGCACGGGGAGACCACATCGGGGCGTCTGAAGGTGCGTACGTGTTCCTCTCTGCCGGCGGCGGCCCCCTTTGTCCGCCGCCGGCCGATGGTTACTTGGGCTCGTCGGGGTCCCGGCCTCGGCGGGCGCGCGCGCACTCTTCCGTCGTCTCGATGTCCTGAGGCAGCGTCTGCCGATTGTGTTCCCGTCTGTTTGTCTGTCGTTTCTTTCTATTTCCCTTTTCTCTGCTGTGGGGCGGGCGATGGCAGGCGCTGACCGAAGGATAGGCAACCTCTTACTGCTTTGGTTCTTTGTTCTTTGTTCCTCGTTTCTTTGTTCTCTCTCTGTCACGGTGCGCCGTTAGCGGCCATCGGCGACCGTTTGACTATGTTTTGTGTCATATGTATGTCATAGTATGTCATGTAGTATGTCATATGTATCATATGTCATACTATGTTTCATGTTTCTATGCACATAGAAACATGAAACTTCATATGTGCACTCTTCAAACATTCAGAAACATACCTAGTTAGTTTTAGTTCTCTCAGTACAGTATCTTTCTTGCAAATCACCTCCCAAATTTATAAAAAAAAAAATGCATAACGTTTTTTCATTGAACTTATAAAAAGACTGATCACATATTTGCAATCAGCACACTAAACTAAATACACATGAATGCCTTTATAACGAAGTGCTTGGGGCTTCTCAAATTGTTCTTTATACAGGTCATTTCGCTGTAAATGTCGCACACCGCGCAGCTTGCAATAGAACCGAGAAAGAAGTATTCTTTCGTTATACAGCTAGGCGATTTCGTTGCAGAGGCCTCTGTTGTAGAGGTGCTCGACTGTATGTGCTGAAAGTTTCAAATCTCTAGAGTAATAACAATAAAGGTCTGCTGGGGCACCAGGTCCCCCCTCAAGGATTGTCAAATCATCTCTTTGTAGACAACACAGTCGCTCCAGACACCCAACCTGGCAGGCACATACGCTCTGCATTGGGTGTACTTGTGGAGGCAGAATTCTCGCACCTTCGCTCTGAGGACATCATTGAGCCAGCAGTTGGTCCCACACCATGGGTGTCCAGTATAGTTATTGTCCCCAAATCTCATTGTCCTGATACTATAATATGCATCGACATGCGCAGTGTCAACACATCCATTCAACGAGAAAGGCACCTGTGCCCAACAGGTGTAACAGTTTCCTCCAGCCTTGATCTGAAACATGGCTACCATCAACTGGAGCCTGATGACGCCTCCAGACAGCTGACCACATTTTCCACACATATTGGCCTGTTCCGCTACAAGCGTCTCAACTTCAGCATCTGCAGTGCAGCAGAAATATTTCAGGACACCACCTGCCAAGTGCTCAATACCATATTTGCACGATTCTATTGCACACTTTTTTTTTATTAAAAGGTGCGTTCAAATGTGCATGCGTGTTACAGTCGTAACTACTTCTACTCAATATAAAAAATGAAACTGAGCCTAACTAAAAAAAAAAGAAAAAAAAAGCTCAATGGAAGGTAGCTAGCCACACTGCCATCGAAAGGATCACCTGAGGAAAGCGATGCTCAGAGACATTGCAAGGTGTGTCCATGGTGCGTGCGGTGCCCTCCCGCAGACGGTGGTTGCACAAGCCTTCAAGAAGTGTGGCATTTCTAATGCATCAGATGGAAATGAAGATTTTTTTCTGTGGTCGGTAGTCAGCAAAAAGGAGGTGTTATCGGGCTGCGATAGCAACTAGCTGCTAAGATTCAGCTGTGTGCGTGCTGGTGTGCCTTTGTATGTTACATAAGATAGTTTCTACACACTACGCATCAACTCAGGTTTCGTTACTTGATGTGTGCGGTAGAATCGACACCAAGTTATTTTTTTTAATTATTTGGGTGGTAATATAACTGTGCGTCACAATCGGTGGCGTGGTAGAATCGTCCAAATACGGTAATAGTGACGATGTATTGGTCTTTGGTGCAATTGAAGAAGAACACAACACTGCATTGGATGCCGTTCTTTGCAGAATTTGAGAGGCAGGACTAACGCTAAATGAAAAGTGCCGCTTCCATCAGAGAGAGATAGCATTCTTTGGGCTTGTGTGTTCAAAAGAAGGTGTACACCAAGACCCACAGAAGATTGAAGCCTTCTTGCAAGTCAAAACACCACAGTCACTACAAGAAGTTAAGTCTCTGCTCACCATGGACTCAGGTCGTTTACTGTGAAACCTCTACGCAAACTGACACTCAAGAACACAACTTGGGAATGGACCACCCGCCACCAGAGACCTTTGAAAGTTTGAAACTGGCCATGTCTGATGCTTCTACACTGGCCTACTTCGATCAATCTAAACCCACAAAACTTGTTGTCAACAGAAGCCTACATGGCCTTGGTGCAATTCTGACACAAAGGGAAGACACAGACATTGTGGCGATAGCATATGCGAGCAGAGCGCTGATGCCACTTGAAAGTCGCTGCTCTCAAATAGAACAGGAGATGTTAACAGCAGTGTGGGCAATGGAGCACTTTCAGCTTTACAGATCAGAGGCCTCTAGTTAGCATTCTGGGAAACCCCAGATCCATGCCATTTGCTCGCATACAACATCTTGCTCTCCGCATACAGCAGTATGCATATGACGTGCAGCACACTGCTGGCAGCAGTGTGCTGCCATATCTGGTGGAGGTGTGGGGTATGATTCCAAGCCCCACACATGCCAGGGAAGGTAGCCCGGATCCCCAAAGTTTGGAGCCAACGAAATTAACACCTGTCCACCAAAGCACGAGCTGCCACATACGAGGTCAGGCCCCCCGAGTTTGGTCCTCTCGCCGATTCACCAAGGGCAGCGGCAGCAGTCAGCCCAACCAGTGCGATGGCTACTCAGGTAACCCCTCCTCACGTTGTGGTTGACTCACTCCAGATGCTAGAATCCTTTCACGGAGACACATTCGAGGATGCCAAGGACTGGCTCGAAAACTTCGAGACAGTCTGGCCGGTCTGGGACCAACATCTCATCATCTGTGGAACACAAGTGGTGCAAGCAGCAGACAAGCTTGCCAAGGACTTTGACTTCAAAGTTGGTGGACACCTTCCCCTTTCGGGGCCATGTGAAACTAAATGGTGAAGTGTGCCGAGGTGTGGTCAGTGTACGGGCTGACAAAACTTCCGCATCCCTAACGGCTAAGCTTGAATGGCGAGAGGGCAATATTGCCTTCATACAGAAACTTGGTGCATGCAATGTAGCGGTGGTGACCTTCGTGGGCCAGCGGTTACCACGTTACATACACTACAACTGCGAGTGTACCCTGGTCAGGGAATACAAAAGGACCATCCCCACCTGCAACATATGTGGCACGAGGGGGCACCATGTGGACAATTGCCCCCACCCAGATGTAGGACGGTATGGATATTGTGGCCAGCGCACTGGAGCTTTGAAGCAAGGCCTGGCAGAGCACGAGTACACCCCGACATGCATGATCTGTGGAGGGGCCCACCTCACTGGCTCCATAGATTGTGCAAGCAAGTTTTGGAAGCTACAGCGGCCAGGACAACCTACACAGCAACGAGGTCCTTAGACTCTTCATTACAACCCTCCCTCAACTTCCCGCTGTAGTAGCCCTCCAAGAGCCGGGGGAGGGCATCACTTTCACGAACTACATAAGCTATCAGCAGGATGCAGAGCTGTATCTGTGTCCATAAAAATTATACGGCCTCCTCGGTGGACTTGGACTGTAACGTAGCTTTTTTGTATGTGATGGTAACCCTTCTTCCGCTTCGAAAACACGATCCCCCGCTTCACATTCTAAATGTGTATAGCTCACAAAAACTACCAAATGTCACTTTTGCTGATCTCTTCAGCAGGGCACTAAAGGTGGTAAACAGGGAACCCCTCATAACTGTTGGGGACTCCAACGCCCCCAGTCGATTATGGGGCTACCACTAAGAAGAGAAACGCCGCAAATCCAGCATCTTGAGTCATCATTACTGATTTGAGGGGTGCTTGCCGCAATATAGAAGAAGGCCAAATCCCATATCATGCATTCCAAATCCCTAAGAAATGTGAGAACCAGGGATTCCAACCCCGGTGCTCCATCATTTGGGCCCCAGCTCATCAGGGAATAGAGGGGAACGAAGTAGCCGACGCTACAGCCCGCACGCTTCATTTCCGGGCGTCGCCTCTATCACCTGTCGACGAGGTTCCTGAATTCAAACCAGCAATCACCTTTAAAGAAATCGCACAGCTGTATCAGCTTAATCACGGCAGATACTTCCCCCCTTGCAAAGGCCTCGAAAAGACGGAGGAGCGCTGGCTTCTCCATCTCTACACGAATACAGTACTGTGCCCAGCGGTGCTGAAACACTTCAACCTGGCATTTTTGGGCGAGTGCCCGCACAGTGGGGAGGTGTTTGCGGATACATACCACATGGTGTGGACATGCCCCTCCAACCCTGCTTTCCCCCCAAACCCCCCCCTACCCAAGAGGACTGCAAGGCCGCCCTGCTCGGCTGCTCAACCCTCCAGGACCGACGTAGCCTGGTGGCCCAAGCCAAAGCCGCTGCAGAAGCCACGGGGGTCCCGGACTAGGGACCCCCCCCAATACCTTGTTAGGGCTAGGCCCTTGGGCTCAGCTCACACCTCTCCTGTAAATAGCAGAAATAAAGTTAATCACCACCACCACCACTGATCTACTCTTACAGCTAGGAGTGCACAATCCCCGTGCCGAAATCATCGAGGCTCAGCTCATGGCACAGATCGCATGCCTATCAAGGATCAAAGTTGGCAGAGAGATTCTCATCAAGCTCGGCTTCAACACTATAGCAGAAAGGGACAATGTACTGCCATTACCTAAAGTCATGCGAGAAGCAATTAAAGTGCTCCCCTTCCCAAGAAACGTATACACCCAATCCACAATCAAGGAAGAAGACTCGCCCACGCCAGAGCCCTCGGGGCAGACGTGGAAAGGTTTCCCGACCAGACAGCTTTCGTGGATGCAGTCTACATACCGGGAAAGCACGCCTACTCGGTAGCAGTAATCGACGGACACAGGCGAGCGCACGACTCACTCATGCTTTATACCAAGAAGCCAGAGGTAGCTGAAAAAGCAGCGATAGCACTAGCTCTCAAACACTCGAGCTTCACAACTGTATACAGCGACTCTAGAGCAATCACTCGAGCTTTCGCCAGGGGCAGGACAGACAAGACGACGCTAAGAATCTTAGGTGGAAGTAACATCATCAATCAGTCCATCCTATGGTTGTCAGCATACGTGGGCAGCTTAGGGGGCGGCCTGCAGAATCTCAACACGATCGCACACAAGGCGGCGCAAGGACTCATTGACCGGGTCCCTACGGTTTTCCCCGCCACCCCACATATCGAGTACAGGGATCAATTATTCACTTACAACGAGCTCACTAAGCACTTTTATCTAGGCAGACGAGAGTCCCCCCTCCTGAATAAGAAATTAACGCACAGCCAGCAGGTCACGTTAACACTTTCTCCAAACGAACTCATACCCCAACCCCTGGCGCATGAAGCACACTGACCCAGACTACAATGGACAACATGTGTGTGAACATTGCAGTGAACGTTGTGGGGATCACATCCATGCTCTTGGGACAAAGGAACGACATCACAGTAGTGCAAACAATCACAAGGGCATTTATTGCACCTTTCATAGATCAATGCCTGCTAGCTGAGTTGCTATCCACAAAATATGCCAATGGGGGCGCGACAAATCACGGAGTTCCAGCTCACCACGACCGGATAGCGAGCGAATATGTTAGGCCCATGCTGGATCCCAACGCCTGGTCATTCGCGCGTACGGTCACGCGAATGGTGGTGAGTTCAAAGGAGGCCACGCGAGACGGTCTCACAGAAGCATGGATCGGCGCACGCGCGGGACATCCGCAGCGTTCGCCGACCCGCAACCCAAGACGAAGCGCCTTGTCTTTTCGCACCCAAGTAACCCCACTGGTAGATAGCGTTAGCAGCGCAATACTCGCGCCATCTCTCGTACTGCGCCTCCAGCAGACCAACTGCCGCAGGCATCACACAGGCCACGCAGCGAAGCCGGATTGCAGAAGACGGGAGCTATGCGGGAAAACAACATATCAGGGGACGCGTGAGAGTCGCGCATCCCCACATCCCCCCCAACCTTAAATCACTACATATTCCGACGAAAGATACCACACGGTCTAACATGAACGCGTGCTTCGCGAACAAGGTAGTACATGCAACATTGGCCGCGCCGAGGAAATGTCCACACGCTGTCCATAACATGCGAGCCGACATTGTCCTTGGGTACACCGCTAGCGTCCACTGGTCACAGCAGCAGGTCTGCAGACTTGTTGGCATGATTCCAGGCCAGAACTCTGGAAACAGCAACGCAGTAGTCGGCACGAGCAAGCATCGCTCGCGCCCTGCTGGCGAGAGTCGCAGTAGCTGTCGGTGACTGCCAGCCCTTTTCTCCGCCACCGAGGGTTGCGAGCCGGATATAGGCGGCCGCCGAAGTGGCTGCGCCGAACTGGCCACAGCATCACCATCGCCCAGGGTGGCTAAATCGTATTCCGGGGCAGCAGCGCAGACGATGTGCAGGTGACAGCAAACCAGGGGTGACTCTAATCACGCTGCGTACACTCAACAACGTGTAGACTTGAACCATATGCTGTGTGGTTGTGCATCGAGTGACGCTTACGCCAAGAACAAGGAACATTGGGACAAAGTACTAAAAAGTGCTTCACTACATGACCAACTTCGGGCTGTCCAGGAGGCCCGCGCAGCAGAGGAGAGAGCTCCGGGCTCTCTGTGCCGACGTGGGAGGTGCCCTCTACACCTGGCGCCTAGTCGAGTGTCCTTCACGACCCCTACTTTGGGAAATAAAGTTTTACCACCACCACCACCACCACCACCTAACAACCAATCTGAGCACGTCTCTGTGAGTAGAGGTGTGGCTGAAAGGTTCAACCGGGCGGAGATATGCGTGTACAAAAAGGAGCAGTCAGACTGTCACTGCAGTAGAATGTGCCGCAAGAGTGAGGGAAAAAGGAGGCTGGCAATTCTTCCTGCATTTACGGCCTCCTTTTCAGGCACGAAAAAGCAAGCAGTGGGGACACAAAGTGGCAGATGACAACAGAAGGTAGCGTATGCCTGGCGCCCTTTGTTGCCTTTGGTGACGCCCAAAGGCCTTTAGACAGCAAGCCAATCGAGTGTGCATTAAGAGGTAATAATTGTCGAATTAGGTGCATCCATAAGTTTCTTGATTGTTGTAAAAAGGCTGATGATGATGTATGGCATATTGTGGCGCAAGGGCCAGGTATGGCCAAAGAGCGTCATGTCTGTGCTAATGAGTTTGCAGTGTACTTATGATTACTATGGAGTTGGTGTGAGGTGGCTGTAAAGAGGCCTTAAAATATACACTCTAAAGCGCGTAAAATCTGTATGATAAAATTATGGCGATGACGTATGACTTGTACTATGAAAATTTAGATGCATATAAAAAGAATGATACGATAGGTAAAATATATCAGATTATGAGAAATGCCAGAGCACTACTGCCTCCTTAGAGCCCTTGAAACACAAGGGCCTGGAGGCATGTGCTATGCAAAACAATTATCGCAGTGGCATCCTCTCGAGAGAGGAGGCGCTACGAATTCATGGGACTAATAACATTTAAGACCACATCTCTCAGAAAACCTAGCACTGAGTCTGTATTAAAAAGAGGTTCTGGACCAAGAAGCATTGCAGGATGAAGAGGAATGTGCTGTCGGTATGCTAATGAAAAATGTCTCTTTCTCTCAGATTCGGCTTCCCGACACTCCAGGAGGACGTGGAGTACGGTCAGCCTCTCCCCGCATCTACCACAGGTTGGAGGCTCACTTCCGGTCAGTAGAAAGTTATGGGTGCCACATGTGTGTCCTATTCTTAAACGACAGAATAGGACATCTGTTCGGCGCGATTTTGTTGTAGAGGGCCAGAGTCCTAACTGTGGCTTTATTAGGTGGAGCTTATTATCTTTTTCCGCGTCCCACATGCGTTGTCAGTGGGCCCGCAGCCGCCTTCGCAAGAAAGGCCTCAGATCTGTGACAGGCACCTCAGCGGTAGGGTTGACGGCTTGCGATGCTATAGACGTGGCCATCTCGTCCACCAGAACGTTGCCCTCAATGCTCCTATGGCCAGGCACCCAGCATATAATGATATGCTGGTTAAATATGTATGCTTTACACAAGACGGAATATAGTTCCTTAAGTACTGGATTTTTGTGTCTATAGGGTGACATCAAGGCCTTCACGACGCTTAGGGAGTCTGTATATATCGCTGATTTTTGAAGTTTCGATTTTCCCATGTGATTTACAGAAGAAAGTACTGCATAGGCCTCGGAAGCTCGAGGAGTGGGACACACACGCATTTGATCACTAAGCTCCCTCACACGAAGCGAGAAAGGCCATCTTACAGAGGGACGGTTGTGGAAAAGTGTAGTACATGTCATATCGTTAACAGTGTGAAAACATCGATGTTGATGATTGGAATGTATTTTCAGGAAATATGTAAGGCTGATGTAAGTTCTTTGTAGATGGAGGGACCATTCATTTGATTCCGCGTATAAGCTTTCAATCGGGCTAGTTCTGAAAGCGCCAGTGGCTAAGCGGATACCTAGATGGTGGACAGGATCTAGGATCTTTAGTGCGCTCGGAGTGGCTGAGTTATATACGATGGCGCCATAGTCCAATCGAGATCGAATTAGGCTCTTATAAACATTCATCAAACACTTCCTGTCGCTACCCCATGTTGAGTGGGATAGAATTTTAAGTAGGTTCATTGTCCTTAGACATTTTTCTTTAAGATATTTAATGTGCTGTATAAAAGTAAGCTTGGAGTCTAGTATAATACCTAGAAATTTGTGTTCTTTGTTGATAGGTATTTGATGTCCACAGACTTGAACACAAGGATCTGGAACCAGGCCTCTCTTTCTAGTAAAAGGAACACAGGAACTTTTGTGGGGGTTGATTTTGAATCCGTTTTCGTCTGCCCACTTGGAAACCTTGTTCAAGCCCTGCTGTACCTGTCTCTCGCATACTGTGAGGTTGCAGGATTTGAATCCTATTTGTATATCGTCTACAATGTGGGGTTTCCGGCTCTCGCAGTGGTTGTGTGGAGCCACTGCGTTGTGTTACCGGGAGCTCCGTGTCCTACTCCTCCTTGCCTGGACGGGGTGGCAGCGGGTCATAAAACACTGTCGCTCTGCTGTCATCCCGCCCACGCGAGGGTCAACAGGCTTTCGCCATTGGCTAACATTTTGGCGGGATTCGGGCCCTGCTTGCGTGCACTCCGGGGTAAGCGCGCGCAAGCCGGGCGCACGGGGAGACCACATCGGGGCGTCTGAAGGTGCGTACGTGTTCCTCTCTGCCGGTGGCGGCCCCCTTTGTCCGCCGCCGGCCGATGGTTACTTGGGCTCGTCGGGGTCCCGGCCTCGGCGGGCGCGCGCGCACTCTTCCGTCGTCTCGATGTCCTGAGGCAGCGTCTGCCGATCGTGTTCCCGTCTGTTTGTCTGTCGTTTCTTTCTATTTCCCTTTTCTCTGCTGTGGGGCGGGCGATGGCAGGCGCTGACCGAAGGATAGGCAACCTCTTACTGCTTTGGTTCTTTGTTCTTTGTTCCTCGTTTCTTTGTTCTCTCTCTGTCACGGTGCGCCGTTAGCGGCCATCGGCGACCGTTTGACTATGTTTTGTGTAACTAGCTTCGTATTCGGACGTGACGTCAAAACTGATGATTCTATTGAGTCCCAGCTCAATAAATGTTCTTTGTGACCTCTCGAGAGCTTTGCCTAGGGTCTCCCTTGCTGCGCGCGCGGTCTTGCCTTCCCCTAAGCTGTGGGGGCCGGCGGGGCGCATACGCGCGCAGCTGCGCGTCGGCACACGGAGTGGACCAGAGCAGGCGCGGACGCGCGGTGCCTTGCACGCATGGCGGCTCGGAGTGCTCGAACCCGCGGTGGTCGTCCGGCGCGCGAGGAATCGGAGCGTGCGCGCCGTGAGTGTCGCGGGTGAAGACCACAATTTGGCGCCCAACGTGGGGCCAGGGGCCTAATCAGCCTCTGGCCGCCGAGTGTCCGGGCTGCTGCGTTGCAGAGCCTGCGTTGCGAACGCGCTTTGTCAACCGAGCCATGTTTATCATCTGTGTGCCGAATTCGTCTATTTTCTTTTCACTCTTTCTGTCATACCTTGCCTCAGTAAAAGTAGCGTGGTAAGCGTATCGGACCACCGCTTCGAAGTTCCTCGCTGCGAAGCGCGGACGAGGAAAGGAGTCAAGTGGCCGCCAAGATGCTGCAGTCGTCATCGATTGTGGAGACCATGCGGGGCCGGAGGTCTCGCCGATTCGTACCGGGAGGGCTGACTTTTCCGTCCTTCCATCTGCTCAACGATTCGGTGAGTCCGACGGATTTTCGTGGGTCTCTAGCATCATTACCATTCTGGCGGCTGCTAATTGCGCGGACTGCTTGGGGACAGTGCCTCAAACGCCGGCTAATTCTGCAAATATACGCACCTTTGCTATTGTTGGCGCGGCTCAGTGGCCTGCCCGGCAGTTTTCAGTTGCTGCGTGCCTTTCCTCGCAAAATTCAAGCCGTGATAGCTGACGCACTATTAATATGCCCTCTGTCACCGAAAATCTCCATTTAGGCAGACGGGTTAGTGGTGGTGCTTCTGCACCATCAATTGAGGGGCAAAGCTGGCAGCGCAATAGCCGAGCGGAGACAAAGGCCGCGAAAGAAGCCCACTCCGCGAAGAGGCAAGCGGCTCGGACATCCCACCGTCGCGCGCGCAGAAGGGGACGCTCCCCCGCAACCCCGCGGCGATGACGGGGAGGACAGGCCGGGTGGAATGCCAGACGGGGGAACGAAACCCACCACCCCCACTACAGGGTGTCGGAATCGTCTTTTTGTATTTTTTTTAAGCGGCCCAAAGAGCGCCAAAGGGACCGCAGAGTGACCCGTTTGTAAATAATTGTAAATAGTTCTTCGATGGCCTCAGGGAGGCGGAGCGCCGGAACGTGGCTGGTATTGCACGGGCGCGGGCGCCGTAGCGTTGCTGGTATTGCAACGGGCGCACGGGGCTGGATACAGCGTGTGTCGCTGTTGCCCCGGGTGGGTTCGCTCTGCGAGGTCACAACGAGCTCGGCCGATGAATATCGCGTGCCACCCGCTAACACTGCAATCTGAGAGCTGTGTTCAAGGTGGTGACCCCAGGCGCCGGAGAAACGAGATTTAGCGCCACTCCGGCAAGTATCGCACGGTCATCAGAGCGCCAAGGTTTTCGTTAAAATCGATTCGCGCTGTGACTTGGCCCGGCGTGGAGCGACTCTTCGTCTATCGCCGCACCTTCCACGTCTGTTCATCACATAGACATTGCGTAGTCGAACTTAATTTTGATTGGTGCCGCGGATGGACAGTGTGCGTCCGTGGAAGGAATTTCCGCTAGCGTCGAAGTCGTATGTCATCGCGCTAGTGAAGACCACGTTTACTGTGTCCGGCTGAACTCAGACGGAGTAACCATTTATACTGAGATGAGGCATGCCTATGGGTATCCACAACTTTGGATCAGCTACCCATTTCTCTTCAAAAAGCTCTTAGCTATCCACTTTGCTGCAATCAAGCAGGCTGCTATCCGTCTTTCTCTGTCCTTGTTTTCCCTTTGTTCAGTGTTTCTTTGCTACACTACTTGTTTCTCTGTGTCTTACCTAGCCGTCTTCATTTTGCTTTTGTGTATGGGTTTCCTTAGGTATGGTTCGTGTTGCTTTTGTGTTAGTCATTTATTTGTATCTATGTGTTTTGCGTTTCGAGAATGTTTCGCGTGTGTTTCCGCTGCCGTGTTGCGTCAACGGGTGATGTCAACCTGGATCGAAGCCTGGCGACGGTGGGGCTGTGGATCGGGCTGTGCGGTCACGACGATTGGCGCGGATCATGGCTGTACAATGGAGCGGACACTGCCAGAAGCACCGGCACCAGAAGCCGTTGCCGGACGCTGTTAGAATGGCTTGGAGTCGCACGCGTGGCTCGCCAGAGATATTTAGCACGGACATTCTCTGTACATCTTCTTAACCGTTTGTTATTCTCTTGTGTTTTGATTGATTGTATAGGCCAACGTTTTGTCATTTTCCCTTGTCCGCGTTTGTGTCCGACTGTCATTATGTCTCTAAGCGTTTGTCTTTTACTGTTACTCTTACATTTTCTTCGGTGGATGCTTTTATTGTGCATGTTCGCGTTAAAGCATGGGTTCATGTGGACTTTCTTTCGTGTTGCTGTTGTGTACCTCAGAAGTCCCTATTTAATTTATTCTAATAGCTTGCTTTTCTTCCTTTGATGTCTTTTTTTACTTATGTTTTGGGGGCTGGTGATTTTAGGTTCAAACTGCCAATGGATAGCCCCGGGTATTGGCAATGTAATGAATATTTCTTTGTTCTTTGTTTTCTTTTCTTCTTTGGCTGACATCGGAGCCACCAGCCTTTGCATTGGTAGGGAGCATTTAAGGAGGGAGGGATGTGGGGTTTCCGGCTCTCGCAGTGGTTGTGTGGAGCCATTGCGTTGTGTTGCCGGGGGCTCCGTGTCCCTCTCCTCCTTGCCTGGACGGGGTGGCAGCGGGTCATAAAACACTGTCGCTCTGCTGTCATCCCACCCACGCGAGGGTCAATAGGCTTTCGCCATTGGCTAACATTTTGGCGGGATTCGGGCCATGCTTGCGTGCACTCCGGGGTAAGCGCGCGCAAGATGGGCGCACAGGGAGACCACATCGGGGCGTCTGAAGGTGCGTACGTGTTCCTCTCTGCCGGCGGCGGCCCCCTTTGTCCGCCGCCGGCCGATGGTTACTTGGGCTCGTCGGGGTCCCGGCCTCGGCGGGCGCGCGCGCACTCTTCCGTCGTCTCAATGTCCTGAGGCAGCGTCTGCCGATTGTGTTCCCGTCTGTTTGTCTGTCGTTTCTTTCTATTTCCCTTTTCTCTGCTGTGGGGCGCGCGATGGCAGGCGCTGACCGAAGGATAGGCAACCTCTTACTGCTTTGGTTCTTTGTTCTTTGTTCCTCGCTTCTTTGTTCTCTCTCTGTCGCGGTGCGCCGTTAGCGGCCATCGGCGACCGTTTGACTATGTTTTGTGTAACTAGCTTCGTATTCGGACGTGACGTTAAAACTGATGTTTCTATTGAGTCCCAGCTCAAAAAATGTTCTTTGTGACCTCTCGAGAGCTTTGCCTA
This sequence comes from Dermacentor variabilis, assembly GCF_050947875.1. Classification (NCBI taxonomy): domain Eukaryota; kingdom Metazoa; phylum Arthropoda; class Arachnida; order Ixodida; family Ixodidae; genus Dermacentor; species Dermacentor variabilis. The sequence continues at coordinate 274,285,060 of NC_134568.1, read as the reverse complement.
GGGTCTCCCTTGCTGCGCGCGCGGTCTCGCCTTCCCCTAAGCTGTGGGGGCCGGTGGGGCGCATACGCGCGCAGCTGCGCGTCGGCACACGGAGCGGACCGGAGCAGGCGCGGACGCGCGGTGCCCTGCACGCATGGCGGCTCGGAGTGCTCGAACCCGCGGTGGTCGTCCGGCGCGCGCGGAATCGGAGCGTGCGCGCCATGAGCGTCGCGGGTGAAGACCACAACGTATACGGAATAAAAGATGGCCGGTGGCAGTGAAGCACGTAGTGTGTTCATCTTAACGATAAAGAGAGTGCAACTCAGCACGCCTCCCTGGGGTACACCAGTTTCCTGCGTAAAAGGACGTGACAACGCATTACCAACTTTTACTCGGAAGGTACGATTTGACAAATAAATAGCTTTCTATTAGGACGAGCATATTGCCACGGATGCCAATTCCCGACAAGTCTCTCAAGATTCCGTAGCGCCACGTGGTGTCGTACGCCTTCTCCATATCGAGGAATACGGATAGGAAATATTGTTTATGTAGAAAGGCGTCGCGAATGTTTCCCTCAATGCGCACAAGGTGATCGGTTGTGGACCACCCTTGTCTAAAGCCACACTGGAAGGGATCGAGAATATTGTTGAGTTCAAGGAAATGTACAAGTCTGCGGTTAACTATTTTTTCAAAAAGCTTACAAAGACAATTTGTAAGAGCTATCGGGCGGTAACTTGCCGCCAAGGAAGGGTCTTTACCCTGCTTAAGAACAGGGACCACAATTGCTTCTTTCCATGTGGATGGGAGGTATCCCGCAGCCCAAATAGTGTTGAAAAGTGTGAGAAGTGTAAGTTGTGTGTCAGTATGTAAGTTTCTGATCATGTCATACATGACTCGGTCAGGTCCCGGTGCAGTGCTTTTGCATGTGTTCAATGCAGCTCTCAACTCGGCAATACAGAAAGGCTGGTTATACGGTTCATTCTGTCTGGATTTTCGTAAGATTGGCTTACGTTCTTCTATTTCTTTAAGTTTAAGAAAGGATTGGGAATAGTTGATTGAGCTTGACACGCGCTCAAAGTGCTCCCCAAGTGAGTCTGCCTGACCTTGCAGTGTATCGCCCTGTGTATTTACTAGAGGGAGTGAATATGTTTGTCGCCCTCTAATTCTATTAACCCTGTTCCAGGCTTTGGCTTCATCTGTATAGGAGTTGATACCGGATAAAAACTTCTGCCAACTCTCTCTTCTGGCCTGTCGGCGGGTTCGCCTGCCTTGAGATTTTACTTTTTTAAATTTGAGAAGATTCTCCGCAGTGGGGGAGGCGCGTAGCAACCCCCACGCTTTGTTCTGATTCCTACGAGCGATTCTGCATTCATCGTTCCACCACGGGACATGCCGTTTGCATGCCGAGACACTTATTTCACGTATGCATTTAGATGCGGCATCTATTATGACTGCTGTGAAATACTGCACAGCAGCATCAATTTCTAACGAGGGCATCTCATCCCATGATATACTAGATAAGTTTCGGAATCTCTCCCAATCTGCTGTGTCTATCTTCCACCTAGGAGCTTGTGGAGGATATTCGTGTTCTTTAGATGTTCTTATGAGTATGGGGAAGTGGTCGCTTCCGTAAGGATTGTCGTTAACTTCCCATTCAAGTTCCGGCAGTATTGACGGGGAAACTATACTAAGATCAATTGAAAAAAAGGTTCGGTTTGCGAGACAGTAATAAGTGGCTTCCTTCTTATTCAGCAGACACGCACCGGACGAAAAAAGGAATTGTTCAACGAGGTGACCTCGCGCATCAGTACGAGAGTCGCCCCACAGGGAGCTGTGCGCATTGAAATCGCCAAGAACAACATAAGGTTCTGGCAATTGGTCTATAAAGGATTGGAATTCATGTTTCGTTAATTTGTAGTGTGGGGGTACGTAAAGCGAGAAAATGGTGACGAGTTTATTGAGAAGAACAGCTCGAACCACCACTGCTTCAAGGGGCGTTCGTAGCTGTAAAGGTTGGCATGCTATAGTTTTATGAGTGAGAATCGCAACACCACCCGATTATGCGACGGCATCATCGCGATCTTTGCGAAACGTAACATACGTACGGAGAAAGTTTGTGTGTTTGGATTTTAAGTGTGTTTCCTGTAAACACAGCAATTTCGGATTATGTTTGTGGATGAGTTCTTGCAAATCATCAAGGTTTCTAAGGAGACCTCTGATGTTTCATTGAATAATTTGTGTATCCATATTTAAAGAAAACTGGTGCTGTGTTTACGGAAACGGAAGTGATGCCTTAGGTTACAGAGCTCTTTCGAGGCCCTGTAACGGGGGTTCTGCTCTTTCTGGAGCGTTCGAGCGAGTCTCGGCGCTCCTTAGGCGTTTGGTGCGCCTTGACGACAGGTGTAGTGTCCATTGCCTCCTGAGAGACGCCGCACAAGCGCTCTTGCGAGCGTGAGCTTTTCCGAGAGAGTCCTGCCCCGGAAGGCAAGACCCCTGTGCCCACCAGCCCGGAGGTCGATGGGGCTCCCTGAGGGATTTGGCTGCGCTGGCCATTGCCAGCGCTGGAAGAGGCCTCGGAGCTTGGGGCAGCCTCGGCTGCGCCTACCTTCGGGGTCGATGGTCCCCTCTGCTGTGTTGACGGAGCAGCGTTAGCTGCAGCCGCCGCGGGGGCAGATGGCGTAACTGCCGACTCACTGCCTGTGGGTCGGACAACCGCCGGAGGCCATTGTGACGCTGCCCCCTTACGCGCCACATCGGCAAAGCTGCTCTTAGGTAGGTATGATACCCACCTACGTGCCTCCTTGAAAGATATGTTTTCTTTGACTTTGATTGTCACAATCTCTTTTTCTCTTTTCTAGGACGGGCAGGACTGCGTGTATGCGGCATGCTCGCCCTCACAGTTGACACAATGTGGAGTGTTCTGGCACGTTTCGGAGGAATGTTCTTTGTCACTGCACTTGGCACATGTCAGCCGGCCTCGACAGTTCTGTGAACTGTGGCCGAACCTTTGGCACTTAAAGCATCTAAGAGGATTGGGCACGTATGGCCTAACACGAAGTTTGATATAACCGGCCTCGATGGACTCGGGGAGGACACTTGAACCGAAAGTGAGTATCAGGTGTTTTGTTTGGATTTCTTTTCCATCTCGCCTCATCTTAATTCTTTTGACATTTATAACATTCTGTTCACTGAAGCCCTCCAAGAGCTCAGCCTCAGTGAGCTCCAGGAAATCATCGTCCGAGACAACGCCGCGTGAGGTATTCATCGTGCGGTGCGGGGTTACTACTACTTGGGTGTCCCCAAATGATACTAGCTGAGGCAGTTTCTCAAATTGCTTTTGATCGCGGAGCTCCAGGAGGAGGTCACCGCTAGCCATCCTCGACACCTTATATCCTGGACCAAAAAGTTCGGTAAGAGACTTAGATACAAGGAACGGGGAGATTGTTCGCACTTGTTTAGCTGGTTTTTCTGCGTGTATTACATGAAAACGAGGAAAATTGTGGACTTGGCGTCCGAAAAACTGAAGGATCTCTTCGGTGCGCCTTCGTTTCTGAGGGCGATCAGGGAGTTTAGGAAAAGCGTTTTCCATGAGTACAGTTGGGTTTTCGGCCGCGATGCCGACCACCCACCATGGAGCCCAACAGGGGGACGTGACAGGACTTTCTGCTAGAGAAACCCTGCCAACGCCAGCCGTACATCGCTGCTATAACCAAATACAGCATAACCAAGGCTGGCTAACACAAGGTTAACACAAGGTTAACCCTTGCCGCCGGGAAACTAGGAAGTGAGGAGAAGTGATGAGAAGACAGGAAAGATGAAAAAGGCGAGAGAAAAAGACGAAGATTGGAGAGGAGGACAGGAAAAGGCGACTGCCGATTTCCCCCGGGTGGGTCAGTCCGGGGGTGCCATCTACGTGAAGCAGAGGCCGAAGAGGTGTGTTGCCTCCGCCAGGGGGCCTTAAAGGTCCAAACACCCAGCATCGGCTCAACCTCCAGGATCCCCTTTTCCCCGGACACGGCTAAGCCGCGCACGGCTACACGCGGAAGGGTCCAACCCTCGTGTGCTCGGGTACGTGGTGTCGCAACACACCAAACGCCTGCTGTAAAAAGGCTCCTTTTCATTCTTTGCTTTTCTTCGAGGGAGTTTTTTTTTTTTTTTTTTTTGTCCGTTTTGAATTCATGTTTAAAGCCATTAATGTTGGGTTTCAATACATTCGCAGTCTCTCGACCCCCGTGGCTTTCTTGGAAAAAGGAAACACAAAGACGTTAGGCATTAGGCTGGTTGAAATACGCACTGAAGTCTGGTTTTCTCCTTTGTTAGTTTTCAGGAATCTCGAACGAGGGCTGCAGGTACGATTCTGATGGGGTTTTACGTCAAGGACAAGTGGACTTGGCAGTTCTCGTGTTTGGTTGGGTGCTCTCTGTTTGTTGTGCCTTTGGCTTGGCGTGGTTTATTTCCAGAAGGTGTCACCAGGCAGGCCTTGGAACGATAGGCGGAATGAAACAGAGGCACGAGGCCTACCGGTCTTTTCGAGGTGCTTGGATACTGCAACCCCTTCGAGACCTCCTGTGGCGGTGGACAGGCTGTCATGATCAACCTGTCAAGAGTGAGAGACATTCAGGCGTACATTCCCATGACAAGATGATTTGCCTTGTCCCAGAAAAGGCTGATCAGTAAGCCTGTACCTCGACCTGTCAAGTGTGAGAAGCGTTCAAGCGGGCGTCCCCATGTCATCATAATTGCCCTCTTCTCCGAAACAGCGTCATCCTTTTATTCTCTGAGCTGACACAAAAGGACAGACGAAGAGAATACAAACCGTAGGTCAGGAGCTCAACGGCAGAAGCTGACGAAAGCACTAATATACTTCCACAGGCTTCCGAAGGAAACGTCGACGACCACAAGGCTGCCAGTGGTTATTTAAGGCCGTCCTGGCACCCGTGTTAATCAGAGCTACTCGAAACTCGGATGAGAGTCATCACCATGCACCAATGAAGTGAATACAATCTTTTCTACTTATTTTCATCATCACGATGCCCGGCTTCGTCATCGTTTCCTGATTCTTGTGGTGAAGACCCACCTCACCCGGTCGAGATCGTAACACTGGCTAATGTCATGAAGCTTTGATCTATGAACTTGTTGATACTAGACATTGGCAAGTTCACAATAATGGAAAGGGAATGGTAAGAAACACGTTAAAAAAAGGCATAGCATATGCTCATGTTTGAGTTAGCGCCAAACAATAAATGTATACTGGATTAGGAATAATAAGCAGCAGGAAATTGCTCACTGACATGACGGTAAACATGAAGTGCGATGCAAGTTGAGAAATAATCATACTGACACGTCCAAGAATTTAGAAGAAATGAAAACAAACAAGATTGAATCGTCGCGACGGCATATCACAAGTTGCCGTATGTATCGAAGTCCCTTATAACAAACTTATTTTTTAACAGCTCTGATAGCGTCCACGCAACAATGGTTGCTTGTGTACTGTTACATGCTCATATGCTGTGGCCTAAATCTCATGGAACGGTATGAAAACATGCTCGCAGTGAAAGCGAAACATTGTGCGTGGACATGCATACAGGCGCGCAGTCAGTAAGAGTGAACCCTTGCGATCACTGCATTGAGACTTCATTCTGTTATACTCCATCTGGTTATACAGACAGCACACTATGAGAACATATTTCACATAGTTTACTCTCGGCAATTGCGACCTTTCACGCAGGAAGCCGGGTCAGGGGACTCGATCGCCACTGTCGCGCGCAGTGGGCATTCACTGTACGTATTCGGTAAAGAGATAGTGTCTGTAAACCATTCTGTGTTTTCTATTTGCCCAAGATTATTATTTTGACAGCAAAAAACTTCCTTCATTTAGAGAGTAGTTACATAAATGTACAAGAGGGCTCCTATGTGGTGTGTTTATTGTGTGCTGACAGCCAAACCTATGAGGAGCGCGCCGCGTTATTCATCATACTATGCATGCGAGGCACTTCCGACAGATGGCCTCACCCCCAATATGTGAATGATTCTACATTATCTTGAGTAAATGTGTGTACTGCTTCTGGCACACAATGTTTATTGTCATCATTCTCTTGTCTCAATGGCATGCTTGTGTCTCTATCTGTACTCAAAATAGCTAGTGTCATTTTTCTAGCGTTCGCACAACAACTTACATTAAGACTTTTCTTTTTTGTGTGCTATCGGGACTTATATTTCTGCATACAGCATTCCTGCATGGTGCTGTGCTACAAGGCATGTGCATGTGGCCATCTGTGTACCTGCTTGTGGACATTAACACTCCTCGCCAGCTTGTTCGTAGTCCTACTGCCATGATCCCACGCCTGTTTCTGCGTACACGGTTTTGGTGGGGTTAGGGCCGATTTACATCTCGGGTGCATTATTGCCTTAGTATGGTGGCAATCCTATCATTCACTAATTTCCTTCTATTTTTTTTTTTTTCAGAAAAGCTCAGTTCATTGTAATCACGACATAATTATTCTAAAAAACTAATCTATTTGCCTAGCTTCTTCCCCTATAACCTACCCTTCCGTGTCCTTTAAAATACCATGAAAAAATCATTGCAACTACTATTTCGTTATACTATATTCATTATAGTCAAGGATTTCCTTTTAGACAAGACATGTATTTGCCATAGTCACTATACAGAAATACTGTTTTGTGTGACAAATGTACAAATTAGATGGAACAGAATTAAGGGAAGATGCAGCTTTTACATAGCTAACATTACCTAAAAACAGCTTTTGAAAATCACAGTTTCAGTTTTTATAACTCTTTTTTCTGATTACAAAATATCTTTGAAACCACAAAGAAGCAGTCTAAAAAGTTTGTTGTATCAGCCAAGGTGGCAAAACATTTCATGTAAATCGCAAGAATAACTCCATTTTTCAAGCCACGATATCACCACAACAACGCAATTGAGCGCCACCATATTGTTTTCATGAAAAGGCGTGTTTCTCCATTTTCAAGTACGCTGCTTCCGCTCTCTCCTCCGCATAGAAACAAGCACACAAAAGGTTTGAAGGTTGTTCCAAAATGTCCGATTGGCTGTGCCCGATTGGCTGTGCCAGCAACAGGGCTCTGGCGCACTTTGCGATTGGTCTCCTGGGCAGGTGTTCCAAGCAACTGGCACAACCTCTACAGTAACTCGTCTGGTCCATGCCAGAAGTGCCACAGCTGCTGATCTTTAACATTTTCTGCTGATTCAGTGATAAGCCATTTGAATCTACTAATGTTTTTGCATTTCTACGGAAACGAAAGCGAAAGCTGCTACTTTGCCAGTACGGAGTTTATATTAATGTGATGCCAACTGGCGAACGAAAAAAAAAAAAAATGCGGTTGGCTCAGAGGTGAACACATTCTTGCGTTTCCAGATTCTCAAATGTGGAGCTAACTCTGTCTCTGAGCAAAGATGTGGAAAGGGTGAGGCAGTGAATCGGTGAACGTGAGTGCACTACCGTACCCCACAACTATGAAGCCACAACTATAGAACCACAACCAATCACTCTTTTTTTCTGCGGTGCTTCGAGCGCCTGCCCTGGTCTAAAAGGGAATAGGAACTTAAAATGGAAATAGAACTTACTTACTAGTTCTGAACAGTGCAGTTAGGTTGTCGGTTGCTGCTCGTGTACTGTAGTACATGCCACATGTGACAGGTCACGTCACCCATTGCTTCGCATCAATTCCCGCATTAAGCGGTCAACTTCGGCATGCATGCTTCATTTAGGGCTTATCAGGTAAGTACACTCTGTATGTCTTGAGTTCTGGATATGTTAGTACTAATGACTAAGTGCTTAACCAGTTAGAATTCATTTAACACAAAATTGCACATAGGATTTCCTTTGGTATATGAGATTACCAATGACAGAAAAGCACAAGTGAAAAAAATTCGGGCACAACTCATCTATGATGACAATACAAGTATGCGAATAGCAGCTTGAACAGCCTGGACACTCCGATGCTCAACCGTTTTGGCAGTATAGTGTTGATGGTCGACAGATTTCGGTTCCTCCAAATGGGCAGCCCTTTCCATGTCTGTGTCGGTTGCTCGACGTTCACACTGAGCATCCTGCATTTGTTGTAGGCTGGTAGACCGGACTTCAGTCGTCTTATCCACATAGCGTCAGCGAGCAGATTCAGTGCATTGACGCTTACATTCAGGTTCCTCTTCAGTGGTGAGCACATTCTCCAAGCAAGGCATTTTGCATGGCAGAGCAATGTGGCCACCGTGCAGAACCAAGGCAGTGATGCAGGTTGGATTCCACCCAGCACTGAAGAAATTTTAATAAAGCATTTATTTTATTGAACAGCACCATGAGGGAGATTAGGTCCTCCTTTTTAGACTGTACTACTATCAGGATTGGCCCACATTCTTAGACTGCACTATCTTCGGGATTGGCCCATATTTTTGGTTAGATAGCCAGTAGAAACTGGTCTGACAAAACCAAGAATGCTATTGGCATTGAAAGATACCTAATTTCTTTTCACTTTTGCACTACCTTCAACATCGGCATATATTTGCCAACACAAACTCATGGCAAACAATATCTGAACTATGTGCTTTCTGAGCCTATACTCCCTTTCAAACATGGCAGACAACGCTGCAGAAGATACACAATTAGTGCGGTCATAGAAGTCTCACTCCATGCGTTTTGCATTGCAGTTGCTCTTGATCTGGAACGCTTTATAAGAGTAAACTACTTCATCTATTACAACTACTACTTGCAGATGCAAGTTTATGTGAAATTATGCATTATTTGTGCACCTGCATGCTTCCAGTTTCAGGTGTACTACGTTACAGTCGTGAGTGCAGATGATGTGCTTTGGCTGCTGGTCGGAGAAAGATGTCTGGCAGACCTATATTTTCTGAAGATCGAGTAATCCAAAGGTACAAATTTAACGTCAGAAACACAGTCACGTTTCAGTTACACACAAAAACAACGAGTGGTCGTGCACATTTACATTTAAAGTGTTAGGTCTACAACACAGACAGACTGTCCTTTCAACAGTGTAGTTTTTGGGTGATATAGGCATGGAACTGCTGGCGTCATCTCAAATATGGCAAACATTTTATATATATTGTCACATGCTAAAGCAAGAGTAAGCAGTGGTATCAGCAGCCAGACATGAAAATGTCAGATACAAGAAGGACGGTTCTCCAGCTGGCACGTGATCCTTGACTTCGTTGTCTTCTTCGCCGTTTTTGGTGGGCACGCAACGCTGGCTCAAAACACCAGGTGGCAATATATAACGCAACCATGCGCCCATCAAATGCTTTCCTCATTTCAATTTAACACTCCCTGCACAGCTCCCTGCACACTTTGCACATGTGCACAGAAAATCATGGAAGGTCTAGCTACCTTTAAGCTTACTGGCACTTTTTATAATCAGTCTTTGTCCTGCGATTCAATATTTTGTTATAATACACCGCTGATATTGGCGGAAAAACTGCCGATCATGTCTATGTGAAAAGAATGCAAGTACAATGTCTCCAACAGGCCAGCAAAGGCCCTCCTGCAGATTTTAACGACCTGTTAGTGTGTTTTCGTGCTAATGTGCAGAACGGGAACAACAATAGTGAATGTTATGTGCCCTTTACACCACTGCTGATATGCAATTGTGTGATCAGTATAATCACACAGGATCACTACGTTAGTCTGTCCACTGCCACTTCAACCAGGCCAAGCCATGGCCAAAACGTGCATGCACATCCAGAGTGCCGTTTAATTCTGTTCAGCTATTTAATATTGAGAGGGAGTAATGTTTGACACCAATTCATGGCACACCCTAGTTTAGGTAAGACGTAGTTTACATAATGGCTCCATAACATTTCTTTCACGAAAAGTGAGTCCAAGTGTCTTAAATTTATCAACAATTTCAAGCTCATCAGAATCTATTTGCAATTTTTTTGTAACACAAATAACATTGTTGGGGCAGAATACGATTGCTTTCCTTGTGTTTTTTTTAACATGCTATGCTTTGCCCATGTGCAAAGGTGATGAGTGCTGTGTTGCCTTGATCTATCAGCACCATAACAACCACAAGCTTTGAAGAACATACATGTCATCCGTGTAGATAAAAAATGCCCTGAGGCATGTTGCTGGTGACCTCTCTAGTTTCAGGTGCAAAGCTGTTGATGCTCAATTATTGTTTGTGTTGAGAAATGTACAGTAGACTCCCGATAATTTGAAGTTGCTTAATTAGAACTGTTAGTTAATTGGAAGTGAAGTGAGGGTGTCGTCGGTTTTGCATGCAATCCAACAGAAAAAAATGCTCGGTAATTGGAAGCTAGAAGTCTCAAATATCGTTTAATAAGAAGTTATTTTCAATCGAATGCCTGGAGGCGATCGTAATGTTTCATAAATTTGCTATTCTTAAAGTGCAGAACAGCTTTGTGTGCTGCACAGGCATCGTCAACATCGCAGCTGACCACAGCGCCACAGCTTATTGTCGTGTATGACGGAAGGACAGAGCAACGGTTGAGCGAAACAATACAGCTTTATTTAGCCATCAACTTAACAACGGCGGGCGAACTGCCCGGTTCTATATTACAGGAATGAAAGCCCGCGCCAGCTTGAATGCTGGCGCTTTTAAGCACAACCACAGAGTGATAACGTTGGCACCGCTGCCACGGCACATGCCTAGCTGTGACGCCTTCTCGCCTAGGCGCGCAACATATCACTTATGAAGCGTCAAAGTTACATCCCTGTCAAGCGGGCAAGTTAAGTGCACTTACGGAGAATGCACTCGGTGTTAAGTGCACTTTCGCAAATCTAAACGTCGCAAGCTGAGTGTACTCGCAGAAGAGTGCACTCCGGTCGGAGTGCGTTCATGGGACGCACTTTGCTGGTCGAGTACGTAGCCTCACCGCCAGCGGTTTCAACGGTACAAATTGTAATGCATAGAAAAAGGACACAGAAATGAATTCTAGCTGTTGAACAGCTTTTAACCAAATAATCCAAGCATAACTTGCTGATACTCTATTTTAGCAGGATCAAATGCTGCCTTGTCGCACACCACTATCTTGTTCTGGATTGGCTAGGCATTCGTGATTGCTGGCCTTGACTTGCAACACTCTTATGATAAAAATACTTTCGTTTTTTTTTAGTAAATATAGATTACGATTGTTTTTTATTTATACTACAACTAATGCAATCGCTTTTTAGAAGTTTTTATTTTAGTCTACATCTTCAAAAAACATGGTTTCAAGTCTGTTGCCTTTTTTTTTTTTTTTTTTAGTGCAAGTGCACTCCGTTTTCCCTTGTAGCGTCGCTTAGCCTAAAGTGCCACTCAAGGTCCCGAAGCGCACTCCCCATAAGTGCACTTAACTTGCCCGCTTGACAAGGGTATTAAGCACCAGGGCAGTTGGCATCGCAGCTGACTACACCGCCGCAGATCACGAAGCGGCAAGATTAGCCTTGTGCTACAGTGTACGTGTGCAAACAGCACGCTCCGAGCCTCTCCGATTGTTTCCTCAAGTGGATTCAGTAGTTCCACGTGCAACAAAGTTCCCCGCGCATTTCGGGTGCAGTCGCGACAATGGCAACTCGCGGACCTTATTGGACACGTGACTTGGCAACGAAAGTCAAAATTTGGAAAGAAGTTGAGGAAGGAGGCACCGCCAAGCAAGATATTGCATGGAAGTACAGCATCAAGCTGAACGCTCTTTCAAACTTCTTCAAGAACAAGCGCTCGATACTCACAGCATTTGAAAATGATCAGTTCAAAATGTCTCGTAAGAGAATGTGCACCAGCGCCCACCCGGAGTTAGAGCAAACACTGCTCATTTGGATTAGGGAGGCATGAAGTAACCATTTTCCGCTCAGCGGCGATATCGTTGCAGCGAAAGCCTTATCGCTTGCTACAATGCTAGGAATTCAGAACTTCGCTTCTTCCGATGGACGGCTGAAACGCTTTAAGCAACGTCATGACCTGGTGTTTAAAAGCATGACTAGAGAAAGGGCATCCGTCAACCAGGAAACATGTGCGACGTGGAGAGAAGACAAGTTTCGCAAGTACTTGAGCGAGTATCAGCCAGAATACATCTTCAATGCCGCCGAGACGGCACTTTTTTACAGAATGTTACCCGAGAAGACTTTGACCTTCAACGACGATGACTGTGCCAGAGGGAAACGCAGTAAAGAGAGAGTGTCTGTTCTGACTGTGGCGAATATGACTGGAACTGAGCGATGTCACATGCTGGTAATTGGTAAGGCCGTTAAGCCTAGATGTTTTAAAGGTATCAAAACGCTGCCCGTCGACTATGCATTTAACAGGAAGGCTTGGATGACGGCGGACATATTTAAAGACTGGCTAATTAAACCGGATTGTGAGTTCGTGTCGTCAAACCGCAAGGTACTGTTTCTTGTCCACCAGTGCAGTGCCCACATGAATGTGCCACCCTTGACTGTCATTCGCATCGCTTACTTGCCAGCCAACACAACACCAGTGTTACAGCCCATGGACCAGGGGATCATAAAAAATGTAAAGGTATTGTACCGGAAGCATCTTCTCGAGTGGATGCTATTGTGTATGGACAACTCAACTCAGTACGAGGTGAGCATCCTCAGAGCCATCCACATGCTGGCGCGAGCGTGGGGTCGCATTAACCTTTTCAGGGTCAATGACGTAAATATAGGGCGCTGCAAACGAAGTCCAAAATGGTCGATGCCGTATATTTACGGCGCCGTCTGTACGTTTAAAAAGCGCACCAATTTTCTAACTTTCTTTTTCTGTCATATGCTGCCACTACGTGGGAATACAGTGAATTTTTTTCGTGCGCCTGCCTTTCTCGGTTTTCCTTGCATGGTTTGTTTTAGCACTAGTTCGCTCCCGCGCGTCTATATAGTACCGCTCGCACATTGGCGCGCGGGCGGGCGGATGGCGGTTTGGGCTTTGTTGCAAGACTGATGGCTATCTCGTTACTAATCGCTCAAAGGGAGACTGCTTGTTTCTCGTTCGTTTAGTGCTCATGGGGGTGCGCATAGGAACGATGCTACCATGCATGTGTTTCCGTTGCTTTTTCTTTTCCTTCTTTTATTTTTAGACTCGCGAGAACTAATTGCCTCTGGTTGGCGATAAGATGAAGATTAGTGGAAGTTTGTCACACGTTTTGCTTTTTTGATGGGCACACAACCACACAGTTTTCTTGAGTGCGCGCACCTATGCAGTTCGATTATGCTGTGGATGTACATATTGTCACAAAAAGACAATGGACGATGTACCCAGCGTCGGCAAGGGAGGCAGTTGTACAAGATGGCGTGCAATAATTCAAGCCAGCGTCCTCAGCTTCTACCTCTTCTACTTCAGCGCCTGTCTCTTGCTGAGCGCGTGTTTCAGTCCCAACTTCTTTTTTCAGCGCTGGCTCGTGACACCTAGCGGCATTATTCCCCCGCCAAAAGAAAGGCATCGACCCAATGCTTACTAAACTAGAAAGAGGAAGTGTGGAAGTCGTATGATATCGAATTGGCGTCGCCTTAACGCGCGAAATACGGCTTGAGGCGAATAACATGCACTATCTCTGAGCAGTGCTGTCGACGCCGAGGCGACGCGGCACCGTCGGGAATGACCTCATAGTTCACTTCACTAACGCGGGCGGCGTATCACTTTGTAGCGTCCAAAGTATCTACTAAGGAGCTTCTCAGACAACCCCTGGTGACGGACTGTAGTCCACACCCAGACTTGGTCACCTGGCTGGTACTCGACTTGCCGATGTCGAAGCTTGTAGCGTCGTGCGTCTGTACTCTGCTGCTTCGCGATGTGTATGCACGCGAGTTGACGAGCTTCCTCTGCGTGTTGAGTAAGTTGCTCGGCGTCGGCAGTAAGTGATGCGTCGGTGTCGTGCGGGAGCATAGCGTCTAGCGTGGTCTGGACCTCACGCCCTTAGACAAGACGGAACGGTGTGAAGCGTGTGGTTTCCTGAATGGCGCTGTTTGTACGCGAATGTAACGTACGGCTGGACTTGATCCCATGTTTTATGCTGGACGTCCACATACATAGACAGCATGTCAGCAATGGTTTTGTTTAGCCGTTCCGTCAGTCCGTTGGTCTGCGGATGATAGGCAGTCGCCTTGCGATGCTGCGTGCAGCTCAGCTCGAATATGTCCTCTATAAGTTGGGCTGTAAAGGCAGTGCCTCTGTCGGTGATGACGTGTGAGGGGGCACCATGTCTGAGGACTATGTGATCAATAAAGAACTGGGCAACTTCGTAGGCCATGGCACATTGTACAGCTTTCGTCTCGACGTAGCGTGTTAGTCCGTGGCGACTATAATCCACTTGTTTCCGCTGGCTGACAAGGGAAAGAGTCCCAGAAGATCCATGCCGATTTGATCAAACAGCGCGCTAGGTAGTACGATGGGTTGGAGTAACCTCCTGGGCTTCAAAGACGGCGACTTCCTGCGTTGACACTCACGGCAGCTTTGCATGTAACGCTTCACCATGGTAGAAAGTCTGGGCCAGTAGTACATCTGGCGTACTCGTGCAAGAGTGCGTGAAAATCCCAAGTGTCCAGACTTGGGCTCATCATGGCAGGCTAGGAGAATGTCATCACGAAGGGCGGCAGGTACTACCAATAGATACTCTTTGTCGCTGGCACTCGAGTTTTTCTTGTAGAGGACACCCTTTCGCAGGCAGAAGGTCGAGAGACTGCGAGAAATGTGTCGTGGGATTGTAGCATTCTTGCCTTCTAGGTGATCGATGAGAGGGCGTATTTCGGCGTCCTCGCGCTGCCGTATGATCAAGTCAGATGCAGTGAGGGCCCCAAGGAATGCGCCGTCTTCGTCCATGTCCTTATCGCAAGTTTTGACGGGAGCGCGTGACAACGTGTCGGCATCTTCATGTTTTCGGCCCGATTTGTAGACGATGGTAACATCGAACTCCTGCAGACGGAGACTCCATCAAGCAAGTCGCCCGGACGGGTCTCGTAAGTTGGCTAACCAACACAGGGAATGGTGGTCTGTCACCACCTTGAAAGGGCGACCGTAGAGATAAGGCAGAAATTTCATGATGGCCCACAGAACCGCTAGACACTCTTTCTCGGAGGTGGAGAAGTTGATTTCAGCGCGTGAAAGGGTGCGACTGGCGTAAGCGATGACTCGCTTGACGCCTTCCTGGTGTTGAACGAGTACAGCGCCAAGACCAATGTTGCTTGCATCGGTATGCACCTTGGTGTCAGTGTCCTCGTCAAAGTGAGCGAGGACGGGTGATTCCTGCAGGCGTTGGCGTAACTCGATGAAAGCTGCGTCCTGCTCATCCGCTCAAACAAAGGGTGCGTCTTCTTGCGTGAGGTGTATGAATGGTTCAGCGATGCGCAAGAAATTAGCGATGAAGCGACGATAGTATGCACACAGACCGAGAAAGCGGCGTACTGCTTTCTTGTCACGAGGAGTCAGAAAAGCAGCAACAGCAGATGTTTTGTCTGGGTCAGGCTGGACGCCGTCGGCGTTCACGACATGCCCAAGGAACTTCAGCTCTTCGTAACCGAAGTGACACTTTTCTGTCTTTAGTGTGAGATTAGCGGAGCGGAGCGCCTCAAGTACCGCCTCTAAACGCTTCAGATGTTCTTCGAAGGTCACCGCAAACACGACGACATCATCTAAGTATACTAAACAGCAGTGCCACTTCAGACCCATCAGAACAGTGTTCATCATTCGCTGGAATGTGGCCGGTGCAGAACACAGGCCAAATGGAAGTACTTGAAATTCGAACAGTCCATCCAGGGTAACAAAGGCAGTTTTCTCGCGATCTCGTTCATCAACTTCGATTTGCCAATGTCCGCTCTTCAGATCTATGGATGAAAAATACCTGGTTCGCCGGAGTCGATCTAATGAATCATCGATCTGCGGAAGCGGATAAATGTCTTTTTTTGTGACGTTATTCAACTTTCTGTAGTCAACGCAGAACCTAAGCGTTCCGTCTTTCTTTTTGACGAGGACTACTGGCGATGACCAAGGGCTTTGGGATGGTTGTATGACGTCATCGTCAAGCATTTCTTTCACTTGTGCATTAATCACGTTGCGCTCTTTCGCCGATGCGCAATAAGGCAGTTGTCGTATGGGACGAGCATCGTCATACGTGATTACTCGGTGTCTTGTGATGGGACGTCTGGTGTACCTTAGAAGAAGATGCGAAGCACACCTTCAACCGAAGGAGCAATTCGCGCAGCGCTTTCTGCTTTTCCTCCGAAAGGTCTGAATTGATGTCGATATTGCTGAGTGTCTGAGCTGGGTTCTTCTTCGTCACAGACGCAAAGCATTCAGCAACATCTGCTATGGGCTCAGCGAAAGCGATAGTAGTACGACGAAATAGGTGCCGATGTTCCTGACTGAAGTTCGTCACGAGGAGCGTCGAAAGTCCACCTCGAAGCATAATGAGGCTGCGGGCTGCACATACACCATGAGTCAGCATAAGGGAAGAATTGCCCTCTGCAACAGCTTCGCCATCACGCAGATCGTCGCACATGACCATTACCAGGACACTTGCGCGTGGTGGTACAGTTACACTGTCAGCGTAAACTCGAAGCGCGTTACATCGGCAATTGTCGCGGTTGTTCACTGCTCTTTCTGTCGAAAAAAGTGACTGTGTGCTCCCGGAGGTCTATAATGGCACCATACTCTCGCAGAAAGTCGACGCCCAAGATAAGGTCCCGAGAATAATCGCGGAGTATAAGGCAGCTGGCTGGAAACGTGGACCCACGAATTTGTACTCTGACCGTGCACATGCCCAACGGTGTTACGACATGCCCGCCAGCAGTACGAATTTGCGTTCCAGACCAAGGCGTGATAACTTTTCTAAGTTCCGTTGCTAGTTTTCCGCACAAGATTGAGTAGTCGGCCCCCGTGTCGAATAAAGCACTAACGTGACGGCCGTCGAGCACAACAGGTATGTCAAGCGACAGTCTGTCGCTGAGTTCGGCTGCTGTCACCGTTGAATCGTGCTGAATAGACCGTGCTCGCGTCGATGGGAGGTCTTCGGAAGGGCGATTATCAGTGGCCTCGCCCCCGAAGGTCGCTGTTCTTAGTTTTCCCGGCGAGGGCTTGGCGATCGTCCCTGTGCTGCCATTGGAGAGCTTCTAGGAGCGGGGGAAGAACGCCTGGGGGACGGCGAGCGCGACTGCTGCCGCGGGAACAGTGGCATACTCTGCTGGGTCAAGTATTCTTCAATCGGCCTAGGCCTTTCGCCATATCTGGGCCTGGGTGAATCCGCAGCAAAACCTTGCAGTCCGAGGCGGCGGTATGGGCACTCGCGGTATACTGACCGGCTTCTCCACAATGATAGCACAGAGGCCTTCTGTCCGGGGTATGCCAGACATCAGATTTCCTTTCGAGCGGGTGACGATCCTCCATACATTGGATTGGTTGCACAGATGGGAGCCGCGGGACGTATGACGCGGCGTAAGACGTGGCGGGGTCAAAATGGGTCGGAGCGGGGACAGGAACTCGCCTCAAAACTTCCGCATACGACGGCCGCTGCAACTGTGCTGTCACAGGCGGCGCATTGTTGCTTGGAATGGAACATTGGATCGCTTGCTGCACTTTGTTCCTCACAAGGGCAGAAATGGAACTTAGCGTGGGCTGAGGCGGGCAAGTGAGCCGTTGAAGCTCATCACGCACCACAGAGCGGATAAGATCTCAGAGAACGTCCACGTTTCCAAAGGCAATCGCATCCGTGAGTGAAGCAGCATTCGCGTGCCTGTCATACGGAGCTGAGCGCTGGTCCGAAGGTGAAGTTGGGTTCAATTGTCTTTCATAGAAAGTTGAGCGCTGGTGTAACATCTTTTCCATTGTGGTGGCTTCGGTTAAGAATTCAGCCACGGTCTTCGGCGGGCTTCGAACAAGGCCAGCAAATAGCTGTTCCTTAACTCCCCGCATTAGATGGCGCAGCTTCTTTTCCTCAGACACGGTTGGGTCCACCCGACGGAAGAGGCGCATCATATCCTCGACGTATGACGTCACACTCTCGTTCAGCAGATGAATGCGGGATTGGAGCGCCCATTCGGCTCGTTCGCGGCGATCAGCATTGGTGTAGGTCTCCAGCAAGGCACGACGGAACTCGAGCCACGATTTGATGAGCCCTTCTCGGTTCTCGTACCAAGTGCGGGCACCGTCCTCCAAGCTGAAGTAGATTTTCCTTAACTTCGCCGTGTCGCTCTATTAATTTATCTCGGCAACACGCTCAAACTGGGCTAACCAGTCTTCTACATCCTCAAAGATATCTCCGTGGAACATTTTCGGCACTCGGAGATTCTGCAGCAGATACTGCGTTGCCGTTCCTTCCATACCGGTGTGTGGGGGCGTCGATGTTGTTGCGGAGAGGTGATCAAGCTCCGGAGGCAATCCTCGGATTCTCCTGCTTGCCCAGTGAACAGGGGTGTCCACTAGGATAGGGATGGTACTCCTGCTACCAGGAGGGGTTTGTGGCATCGAATAAACCGTACCCCGCACCTCCACCAGTTTTGTCACGAAAAGACAATGGACGATGTACCCGGCGTCGGCGAGGGAGGCAGTTGTACAAGATGGCGTGCAATAATTCAAGCCGGCGTCCTCAGCTTCTACCTCTTGTACTTCAGCGCCCGTCTCTTGCTGAGCGCGTGTTCCAGTCCCAACTTCTTTTTTCAGCGCTGGCTCGTGACACCTAGCGGCAATATTAGTGTAAGAGCAGGAACATTTGCGTCTTGCGAAATATTCTCGTGTGCGCATTTTCAAAGCCTTGAACTATAACAATGCACCAATTTTCAATTCTTATAAGTTTATTCCCTTTTTTACTGTTGTTATTCATGAATGAAGAGTACATATATACCAACGCAAAATATATTTTTCTCACTCTACAGTCACTCTAGAAAAATTACAGTAAATTTTTTTCGAAATAACTCCCTAAGAATAATTGGAATCTGCAATAAAAAAATCGACCCTGGGCAGTCGCATATGGCGAAAAAAATCGACCCTCAAAGGGTTAAAGAAGAAACCATTGCAAACTTCTTCAGGGCCTGTGGTTTCATTGCAAGCGCCGCAGGAGATGATTAGACTTTTTCAGCGGGGGAAGCACACACAAGTGAGCTTGACAACAATAGTCTTCAAACAGCTCTCGGCGACGTCCCTTTCGAAGAATACATTGCCGTTGACAGCACAGTAGAAACATGCAGTGCGCTGACGGACACTGAAATCCTCGAGATCGTTCGGCCCAACGAGGCTAGTAACGGAGGTGATATGGACGACGACATTGCAAGTGAGCCACAACCGCGGGCTGCTGATGTAGCTGCGAGCCTTGCTCTCACACAGCAGTTTTTTTGCTGCAGAGAGCAACGCCGAGGAAGCACTCGGGCGAATCTACAGCCTACAGAACTTGCTTCCTGCAGCAAGATTTTGCAAGCAGAAGCAGACGGCAATAGCCGATTTCTTTTTTTATAAACAGTCCGCATTGAAATAAATATGTTCCTTTTTGTTCATTGTGGTTCATTGGAAGTTCATTTATTGTGAAGTTTTTCGCAGTCCCCGTGAACTTCGTATTAACGGGAGTCAACTGCATAAACAAAATGTGTAATAGTAGCCCCATTATATCACAGAACTATAGTTTCTTTATCTGTAACTCCTGGTTAAAACAATCCTTTAGAGAAGCTTTAGAGAAGTCTACAAATACTTCTTTAGGCTTTGATTAAAAAATAGTGTGAAGCCAAATAATGTCTTGCAGGTGCCCCAGAGGGCTCAATTTCCAACAAAGTAGCATCACTAGCATTATTAGTCATTGAAGGTGCACGCTTTTTTATGATATGTGCTGCTTCCTCCTAAATGAAACATTAACTAGTTTCATGTGTTGGCACAGGGGTCTTGTCAAACTACAAACATGGTAGAGCACAAGTGCTCAATCTAGCGTTGAGATGTTCCAGCATTACCCACAGCAGGTGGCCATAAGAAATAACTACTAAATATTTAGTTGCCATGGAAAAACACCGAAACCATACGCCAGTAAAAGAATTGTCAAATCAATGAAAAACCAATAAACACCGATTTTTGGCCACTTTGGCATCCAAATGCTTATGCCCGAGGAGTGTCATGCAATGCTATTACTGATGTCACATAGCCATTAAACAATAAAGTGATAAACTGCCCATATTACAATTAAAAACAACTTAACTAGACGAATAAGAGCCCTTTGTCACTTCACATTTTATTATAAGCGTTAAGCAATAGGGGAGTGTGAATAAGTAGCAGATGTGAAATGCATGGGCAATGAAAACTGTACCTTGGCTAATGAACAGTGAACTTCGGCTT
Organism: Dermacentor variabilis; assembly: GCF_050947875.1. Taxonomy (NCBI): domain Eukaryota; kingdom Metazoa; phylum Arthropoda; class Arachnida; order Ixodida; family Ixodidae; genus Dermacentor; species Dermacentor variabilis. The sequence continues at coordinate 274,264,795 of NC_134568.1, read as the reverse complement.
GCACAGTCGGCTTGACAAGTGTGGTCAGTCAATGCAGCAACCAATCTTATTGCTGCTCTTGGCTGTCAAGGGAGCAGGTCGCACTGGCCTGGTGGGTGAAACCCGACAAAAGAAAGGTTAACATGAGCTGAAACTACACAATGTGAAAGACATCTGTAGCAAGGAGGTCCATCACACAGAAAGGGTGCCCTTCTTCAGAAACCAGGGAGGAAAAAATGTGTCCTGATTGCATCTCTCCTGACATCACCTAAGGGGCCTTAAGAAAATTTGCTGCTTCTTTTTCTGTTTTATAAAAGCTGTAAGAAAAAATTCAGAAGTGATTCAGCAGTAAATGCGAGAGAAATGTGTGAGCATTACATTGCACCTCTTAAAAGTCCTGGTTCTATGATTCAAAACGCGTTCACCGCATTGCAAGGTGTTGTTCAGGAGCTCAATAGACACACGTCCTGTGTCTTCGAGGAGTGAAGTGCAACTGACGATGGTTCGGTGCAGACCACAGTCAGTTGTACTACATATATACACACACACACTATTTTAAGCTCTCCTCTCCCCTCTCTACCTCTACCACGTGATCAGCTTCACACTCATACTTTTTTTCCACTTAGACCCTCATAACGCTAATGCATTAAAAAAAATTTAAAGTGAAGAAAAACTCCAATGAAAATTTATTTTAATTTTTAAAAGCTTGACGTTTTGGAACCTGACCAGCTCTTTCTTCAGGGGTGAGATGGTGTGAGCCGTAGCAGTACTTATACACGTTTTTGGCATTTTGACAGGAGTGACAACACTTTTCATAGACCTTGAATGTAAGCAGCAGGAAGTGCATCTGACAAACGATTGACATTACCCGGCGTCTC
>NC_134568.1:273934207-273963738 GCF_050947875.1 Dermacentor variabilis | reverse complement strand
AAAGGATCGGGGCATGTAAGGGATGATTTATGATCACAGTTTAAAGTGCATGTGTTAATGAGGGAACTTGGAAAATTGAAAGCTCTCGAAATCAATACCATTCTCGGAAATTGAGTTGCCATTCTCTAAGACAACACAAGTATTCTGGATTTTTTTTTTTGCAGTCTTTTAGAAAACAACGGAAAAACAGATATGGACTTGTACTTAAGCAGCTTGTTTTTGTCCTCACCTTTATGCATAATTGCTACTTTTGTAATTTTCATATCCTATAAAAAAATTGCCAAAAGTTAGAGTTCATGAACGTCTCATAGGCTCATACTAAGTGAATTAGTAATAAAAGAAATAGGTTCTATTTTTAGACCACTTAGATCCTAAGTTATGCTTCTGTTTTTAAATACATTGCTTACTTCTATGTCGTCAGTTGTATGGATGCACAAGAAATCCACAAGGGTACAAGTTAAATAATTGATGGCTCCGTGATCATGAGCACTGACGGTCCATACGAGGAAGAAATTATTAAACTTATTTGTTAGAATTTCACCTATGAATACTTCCTCTCCTACTTTAATTTCCTCAGTGACAAAGCATATGACGCAGTTCAGTTCTCGCCCCATTTTATTGAATATCACCTATACTATCAGACATAGAGAAGTACCATTTACGTTTAGCTTGCCTTTATAGTGTAGTAAGATCATTTCCGTATTTATCTATCAACAAATTTTTAAATGCTGTTAACGTATCTAAATCACATCTAACCATAAACATATTACACGATGTCTTTTTCTTACATCGTTTTGTGTAGCTTCGAGGAAATCCATGATTTGCGAGTCTGTATAGGTCTTCTTATGTATGTTTTTGTAAGCATGAAATGCTTTTAGCTCCCATCGTCGGCGGCCTTCAAGTGACCTTGAGCCAAAAGCCAGAGGCGTTATCCGGACAATTTGCGAGAAAAAAAAACGAGATCATCAGGGTAACCAGTCCAAACTGAAGAAAATGTGGTATCTGGCCCCTAACCCGTTCTACAGGACCGTATTACATACGCTAGTTACTGCCAAAACAAGTTACAAGATGATATTGCTTCCGAGTTCTTCCTAATGTTTGTTCACAATATCGCTCAAGTATAACTTCTAATACGCCGAAGTTTTATTAGTAATTTCCAATAGCGACGTTCAAAAGGCAGATACAGGGCATACACTTCATTGTCATCTTTTGGCGCTGAGACTGGGTTGCCTGTGTTCTTTTGAACGCCAGCAGTCCGATGGTTCCGCGGCGCAGGTTTTGCGTCGCCTCGAGAGATGGCGCCACGCTGCGTGGCCTCCATCAGGCGCTTTTCTTTTAGCTGGGCAATGCACTCCACCTTGCGGCGTCTTTCGCTGCCTGTCGTGCCGCCTTCATCCGCTTTTCCTCTAGCTGGGCAGCGTCCATATGGACCAGTGCACAGTATGGCGTGGTGCAGTCTGGTGTGACATGGTGTGCCGTTGCGAACATCCCCTACACCCATTTTAATATTGTAGCTAGTATCATCTCCAAACAATCTGCTTTGCGGGTTGCCATATCATGCTTACATCTACTCTCGATTACGGGAGAACCAGCAATTTATTTATTTTTCTTGCAGGAAACATAAGTAAAAGGTTTCAATAAATGATCATACGTATCGGGGGAGTGAACAAATTGACATGACAAAAGAGTTTAACTACTTCGTCAATTTTGGACGAGAATGTGCAGAAATTTGTCTTGATAATATACTTCTAGAGCGGTTTGGTGCTATTGCTTAATTTCATTTACAACAGCCAAGTATATTATCACGTTGTAGTGACGATGAAGAAACAGACAGTGGCACAAGTGTGAATCCCCGAACAATAATTCTTTATTGGGCAAACTTGTGCCCAGGAAAGCTAGTAACACTCAATCACAGCGATAGCGGCGAGCACTGTCGTCGATAGTCGACATCTGATCTACGGGTCAAGCGCGTCGGCTCTTTGTATACGTATGTGTGTCACCGTAGATTCCAGCGTGATCGCCGATGCTCGCGCACCGGTCTACAATGTACACCACTATTTGCGTCGCGAATGCGACAAGACTACAGACAACATTCTTTCGCTGTAGAATCGGTGGCAACATTCGAGAAGGTTCCGATATATGAAAGCGCGTCTTGCGCAGAGCGATAAGTTTGTAACAGTTGCTAGTCGCATATAAACGCTCACCGGAGGAAGGCAGACAATGTACACGTGTCAATATAGCATGATGATCACTTGCAGAAACAATAAAAACACGGGAGTGTGCAACGCTAGGAGAACTAGCTGCGAATAAATGAACCAAATTTGCAGTACTATCGGTGGTTCGGGTAGGCGTTATAGTCAGGCTAGAACGACAATAGGAAGAAATAAGCGCATCCACGTAAGCTCAGTTGCTTAAAGAGCATTTAAATGTTTAAACCTCCCCCATGTATGAATGCGTAAGTGATAACATAAAAAAATTGTGTATACATTGAAACCAATTACAGATTATGTCGTTGCACAGATTCAGCAATGTTACCCGTAACCTAAACGGGTATTGGAAAATTATTAAGACAGCTAATTCATTATCAGCCTAGTTCTGTGCACGAACACCGCAAAACAATCTTACTTTCGATAATGGGATACCTAAAGCACTTCGCATAGATTTCGCATCATTATTGTAAAAAAAATCCTGTTGAGGATTTGCATTTATCTACGTCACTTTAATTATCCCATCGCGCTCGGCATAACCACCGGCTCTTATGGTGCTACAATATTGATTTTTTGTATTACATTAGAAAATTCACAGGCATAGCATGGTATCAGCCTGCGCAAGACAGGTAGTCGGAGATCGATGGGAGATGCCTTCGTACTGAAGTGGACTCAAAGTTTCTATATTATGATAATGATGATTCTAAATTAATTCATCAAGCTAACGTCTCTCCCTAGCCTTGTCGAAATCAGCTTAAGAGTATGAAAAGATACGAAACATCTCACAGGTCTATTTTTCTCAGTTCTTGCTGTGTCGTGTAAATATTTATTTATTTATTTATCCTGACATTGGAAATGTGCAACTTTCCACAACGACCTACTGCTGTAAAGGTGGAAGATGAACAAGGCGAAATGAATTCGTATACAGCAACGAGGAGTGGCTCCACAGGTGTGGAAGGTTGGCAAGAACATTCTACCTCCAAACAAAAGATTGCCGTACAAGCGCTACTACAATCCATACATTTCTTGTACTAGCCGACCTTTAAAGCTAATGCAGAACGTCGTATCTATAAGAGGAGTTGCAAGCACTGTCTTTGTTCTTGAAGTGTACGTTGTTGTCTGCAACTATATGTAAAGCCGCTTCCACGAAAGTTTGCTCAATACTGATCAAATTGGTTGATAGTATTTTTCCTGTCCTTAACTCAGTGCACAGATAAGAACGCTATTGTTCGGACAGTCGGCAGTTGCCGCGCAAAAGCATCCTGGAGCACCGACCTTACAAGTTGTCGGCACACAAGAACCAAGCCGCTGCTGCTTCCTTACGGCCATTAGACCATGAGAGACAAAGAGAAGAAATAAAGGCAAGGAGGTTAACTAGACTTTGTTAAGTTTGTTACGTAGCGCACGTGGAAAGGAAGGTGCGGTAGTGAAGAAGAGAGAAGAAAGGAGTTCAGGTCAATCACGATGGTTATTGCCTGAGGATACTTGCTTAAGCAGTTAGGTGCACATTTACAGCCTTCCCTCATTCCTAGCGCACTGTTCATCTCGTCCTGGCCTTTCGGTTTATAGGATCACGCTTCAAGTTGCCCACTTTTCTGGTTAAGTTCCCGGCGTAGAGTCCGCTGACCTCTTGGAAGTCATCGCAGTGGCACTTATCAGAGCCACTCCCCTTGTCTCAGCGGTTCCCGTCTGGAAAACACAGTTCGTTGTAGCTACAGCATGCCGCTGACTTAGAGAAAAAGAACAAGATTTGGTCCGCTTCTCTAAAACGAGAAAGCTCCGGGAACGCATGAAATTTTTACCCTTAGGGTGTCAAAACTAAGTCTGATATCTTTCCCCTTACATGGAGCATTTAGCTCACTCCACATCAGTTCTAGCATAGGAAGAAATTACCGGTTCTGGTTCTTGGAGCTACTAAAACCATTCTGCTCGAGTAATTGTAAAAAGCACTCACCTCAAATTCAGAACTGCATGACGGCTGGCCATTCTCGATAACCAAATGACATGCAGGCCTAAAGCCTTACCTTCCCAAATTGTTGTGCAAATGAACAATCACGCTTATATCTTGCACCGTACCACAACTTTCAGTCGCGCATAGCCGGATACTATGCGTTGATCTAGACGCGGAGATTTGACTTGATGTGACTGTAGAAGTGAACGCCTCCTCAATATAGAGGAGTGGCCAAGAATCCCATGGTAATCAATAAAGGCCGCCTCATGAAGGGTTCGCTAACCAATCGTCTCCCATATCCTGCTTGCGAATTGATGGGCAGTGGACAACACAAGTATTTTACTGCATGTGAGCTACACGCCGGTTCAGATTTCGGAGAAGCCTCTTAGCATTCTCCAAGAGTTTCCAGCATTTCTTCACGTGGCGTTGAAACCGGCGAATATGCGACCTCTTCATCGATAGCTGAATTTTTGGGACCGCTAAGTATTACGGGGAAGAAATCTGCCAGTCTACTCTCTACAGGTAAAAGCGGGATGATGTCATATGGTCACTGCCTTTTGAGCCTCCTACAACATGACTTGTTGAGCCGCGGCGCTCGGTACTGTGGCTCACCGCTGTGCTGCGACTTACACTGTCCAAGCGCATTCGTTGTTCCTTCTTTTTTGCTATGTACTCTAAACTCAATACCGCGTTTTATCTTGAACCACACTAGGTATTTCCACGATGTAAATTATGACGTATTATGAGGCGTGATTAAGTTCTCGAAGTTAGCTATCTATCCACCAAGACTTTAAAGAAATATTCTAATGGCTTTAATTAACATGTTACTTTTTTCACGACAGCCAAACCCTTGCAAGGGGCGCAAAGAAGCGATTGATTGAAAAAGTACTGCGGGAGTTCAAGAAATTTCGCCAACGTAGAGCATAAAGCGAGCAGAAGGTATTAAACGACTAACTAAACAGAGAAGTTATGCGAACGTAAGGCAAAGCAAAAGCAAATAAATTATTTCCGGGTGCTTACGAAAGATGACGCAGGATATTTTCGAGCAATCAAGAATTCGCCCCATTTCCTGCGATGCATAAGCTGCAGAAATCGAATTCTAAGAATGCATAGTCCCACAAAAAAAAATTTTAAAAATAAGGGGCCTCTAGGGAGGTCTCAAAAATAACACCATTAAAATTTTACCCTTCGCCCGCTTACGACACGTTTCTGGATGACTTTTGCGATGTGCATACGAGGGCTGCCTCGTAAGCTAAATCGGAGGCAGTGGAAATCTACACAAAAGTGTACAACAGATAACACGATGCCACAGCCTTGCTTTCTTAGTTGTCGGAGCTCACGCTGGCTGCTGAAAAATTTGATGAAATTTGTCGAGTTTGGAAGAAGCAAGCGAAGAACCACTTCCGACAGCAACTGCCACAGATGCGGCACAAGATCACTGCTGCGACCCCGCATTTCATCTCAAACGCATTGATCGACCCCGTGCCAGAACAACATTGGCGACGCTCAATATAGTCCTGTGGCGTTGCTCGCACCGAAACTAGAGAGGAAAAGTGAGATGAGCGCTCGGAAGGAACGATAACCAAACACAGCGTCGATCTAGCTTTTCATGGCTCTGTCGGCGCCATAGACTCTGGCATTAGTCCAAAGGGCGAACGAGAAAGTTTACAACAGGCACACGTGCCGTGACGGTTTGCTCTCCCAGGCGAGCCTACACTTCCAGCGCTGCGTTGCTGCCTATGCTATACGGAACAGTGTACGCAGCGCTCACCGGAGAAAAGCGCGCGGTAATGAGTTGGGGAGCAGAGAAAGCAGCGTATACATGGGAGGGAAGGGGCGGGCTTCCGCAACACAGCGCACGACCCAACCAACCAACGTCCAAGTTTACAGCAGGTTCTGCCAGGTTCTATCACATAAAATTACAGAATTCGAGCAGCGACCTTCCAAATGCATCGCACTTGGCCTAGACGCGTGCATATCTTGAGTCCCAAACTGCGGCAAAAGCCTATTTCCCTTCGATTCGACTTCATTTTCCTTTTTTAACATGTGCAGCTTATCGCAACTTCGATCCCCACCTATAATTTTTTTTAATCGCCTGGTTTGCGACGCGGGATAATGTCGGAACGAAATTACAGGTAAGCATGCAGGCCGATTTCATGAAGATACTGCAAACGGACTCATGAAATCTATTGCCTTGGGCCATCATTCGTAGTATTCACGCTGGTCACTTAACTTCCCAATTCTAACCCTCGTAATGAAAAATGCGCTTTCACTTGAAGCCCATGCTTGACTTCGTCAAAATAACGTCTGACGTGAACGCGCCGAAGGAAACGCAATGGGCATCGTGGGCACATTCGTGCCAGGCGTCATCTAAATCTAATGAAGCATAAGAATGATTCTTGCTCACTTGGAATGGTACCTCAAGTGATTAAATATCTATCCGGACGCCACGACGGGCTTTCGTTGAGGTCGCTCATTCATCGACAACGTTATTGACCTGTTTACTTGGGTCTTAGAACAACAACAAAAAAAGCATCAGGCGCCTATCAATGCACTTTTTCTCGATGTCAAAGGAGCATGCGACCACGCCACCTATGAGGCCATACTGAACTCACTTCAGGCTGTGGGAGCTGGTGGCCAGATATATCAATGGATTCGGGACTATTTGACTGAGAGGTGCTTCTTCTTACAGACCGAAGACAGCCCAACTTCGGAACATTACATCTACAGTGGTGTGCCGCAGGATAGGCTGTTGAGCGCCATATTGTTCAACTTGATCCTGGTAGAACTTGCTGAGTACTCACCGCGGGCAGTTCATGCCTCAATATACGCAGACGACAATTGGATCTGAGCCTCTGCAGTGACTCGTCTTCAGGTGCGGGTCAGGCTTCAGCGGGCGGCAACTATGACGGCGTCTTAACTCCCAGAACAAGGCCTCAGTGTGCCTACCGAAAAGTGTGCATTGGTTGGCTTTACGCGCAAATAAATGTCATCATATGCCGTTTCAATCAACGGTCAACCTGTATTCTATGTTAAGACGCATCGCTCTCTGGGTGTCATCATCGACCGCAACCTCTCGTGGAGTCCTCACTGCGTCTTTCTGAAGAAGTTATCTTCCATTGCGCAGGTGTTCCACTTTCTCTGCGGGAAAACCTGGGGTACACTAGACCATCCTACACTGCAGCTGTACCGGGTACTGTTCCTGGGACTCCTGCATTACAGTCTACCAGTTTTGTCAAATACATGCAAGGCAAAGTCAAGCGGGGGCTTCACGTTAACGTGCATTTCTGAATACAGAGGTAAGTACACTTTCGCAAATTGTCTTTGTCCCATGCCACGTCCAAAGTAGATGGAGGGCATACGCTGCAGACGCAGGAGTGGAGTACTTCGGACACGAGGCATTGTCTTTATATAGTTCACTCCAGGTACAAGTGATGGCTGGTGTAAGCGTTGTGGCGGCCTGAAGTCTCCGAAGAGACACTTCCTCTCTCCGAGAAAGGCTGTGAGGAAGGGAGCAGAGACACGGGGTGATGAGGGCACGCATGTCCCGCCGGCGGATAAATTTTCGGGCAATCAGAAGACAGCGGTGTTCAGGGGCAAGGGAACGAGGAGTTACAGGTGGCAAGAAAGAGTGAGCATTGCGGTCCACAAGGTCACTGTTGTGGTCATGGCCATGAGCCTGCAACCAATGTACAGTGATGTTTACACGTGAATACTTGTAACTTCTGTGACTCTACTCACAAATACATCGTATTTTTGTCGGTTGTTTGAGCTGCCTAATTGCGTTGAAGCGTTCAATATATTAGATGTGGGCACCGTCGACCTTAGGCAAGTTGTTCATCTCATCATGTATAGCTTGCAACTAATAAAATAACGGATCTGAAAAGTCCCTTGTAGTTGCTGGTAGCTTGGATCTCAGGATGTGTCGGACTAAAGCAGGCTTGTTGTCCTTCTCTTGGGTTAACCACCTTATCCGTGCAGATCACAGCGTCTCTTAGGTACGGTCGTTTAAACTCTTGGATTCGGTAGAAACCATCGGCGCGTCTTTGTCGTCTTGTTTGTGGTTACCGTCGTGTAATATCATGGTGGAATAGTGTCCAATGTCTTAGTTATGTTAAACTCTCCACTGCGACTGACTCTGCGAATGACTCACTCTATTATTTTTGTTTTCTCTCCTTATATATTCTTCCCCTTTATCCCTCCCTAAGTGCAGGGTAGCCAACCGGGTACGTCCTTGGTTAACCTCCCTACCTTTTCCTCTTCGTCTCTCTCTCTCTCACTATAGAAATAGGAACGGATAGACTATATCATTTCTTATAAGCTATCCTGCTTGCTGTCGCTGATCAGCAAACTCAGAAGTGCTCTTGTGGCGTTGGCATATTAAGTGATAGTCGAGGGAGAGCCATAATGGCTCTCATTGCACTTCTGTTGATCACCTCAAACTTGTCCCACTGTTCAGCAGTCAATAACAGGAACTCGATGGTAGGAACACACACTGGTATATCCATTTAAATAGACACAGTCATTAAATATCTGCTGCGGTATATAGCGCAATTATGTCTCATCAGCTGGATTACTTGGAGAGACGGAGACTAAAGACAAATTGAAAAGTTATGATAGCTAATTAGCAAAACACACCCACTAATAAGGGCCGAGTCAATGATTGCGCTAAGCAACTCCACTGAAATGCGCCCCTTTGCATGACTTAGCAACCCCAGTCATACAACCAAACGAATATTTACATAAGCAATTCTCAAGATTGATCTTCAGTTGACTGCAACTGTACACTGTTGATAGACTAATATTTGGGATGAAAACATTTGGTCTGCAAGAAGAAAGCAAATTTGTAGGTATAAAATGATTTCGAATACAATAAGAAATAATGAAAATGATCCAACCTCATGCGTGATGCGCATTTCTTATTGTGTCGCTGACCTGGCAGGCGTGACCTTGGGTTAGAGAACGAGATAAGACGCATAGGCACGCTGTTCATCGTTTTATCTTTGAATATGAAGTGCAGGCAGTGCAACCAACCTGAGACTGCAACACTGTTTCATTCTTCGTCGTGACGCACTTGGTTTTTGAAAAATTTTACAGCGAACTGTCAAACGAGGACTGCCCATCTCGTCTCGTGGGGTTGAGAGAGAGGCATGTCGCGACGATGCCCTCTCCCCTCACGCAACACCTGGTGCGCTATTGCGGCATCAGGTGTTCCGTTTCGCCCGCTCCGCTCCGTCTAGGCGCGCTTGTGACGTGGCATCGCAGCCAATTGGAATTTAGGTACCGTTTCGCTTCTACTGACGCCGGCTTTTTCCTCCATTGAGCCATTTGATGCTTTCGCAGCAAAAAGCACTAGACCCGAGAGGTTTTTGTTTCGAACCCGCGTAAATTTGTTAATTTTTTCTTGCTTCGTTTCCGAGGCTTCGTGCGTGATGTTACAAGGAGCGGTGATGTTACATGCAGGTATATCCCGATACTTAGCACATGACTGCGTAACGCAGTTAAAGTTCAATAGCTCACTCTGTATTTCATCACTCTGGAGCACATGTACCATTTTGGTTATTGAAGTGGAGACTTAAGTCGATCTAGCAGAAATGCCATGTTTAAAACCAGTTTCGTGAGATGCGCCCAGAAAATTTGTCACGATATGCATAGACTGCAATTGAAATTCCGATCAACTCTCAACTGCTTGGCTTCCAAGCCCCTGTGGCGTGATGGGCAACACACATGCCGATGAATCAGCTATATCTGCTCATGAAGAGGACATGCAGAAACCTATCCCGCTGTGAACAACACATGCAGGAGCGAAACTTCGAGTGCTTGCGAATGATGGCCCGCACTCCTTGTAGAACGCGCCAAGTTTCCAGCATCACACGTCTAAGTGGACTGAACCCCTTTCTTTGACTTTGTCCTCTATCTGGACTGTCCTGAACTCAGACAACATTACTCAATACTTTGTCGACTGTGCCTTGGTGTCGTGTTCACAAAATCCTTTGCTTTCCGGCCGCATCGGAAGAGAAGATAGTGCTGCTTGTGACCACTGCGGCAGCGAGAAAACTATTCAACGTGTTATTTGCCACTATCCTGGTTGCTGCGCACACAAGCAGTCACCAGCGAACAAGTTGGCCCGTATTGACGGCCGGCCACTTCCGGAGCAGGCAATCCTATAATGCCAGCCTATACAGTAGTGACACAGTAGTCATAGTCATAATGCCGGCCTATACAGTAGTCACACAGTAGTACAGTAGTCATACATTAGTCACTATTGAAGTTTTTACGATCGAATGGTTTATTAGAGAGGCTATAATTTTTCCAGACGTTCCTAACCTGCTCTTTTTTTTACAGCGGAGCTGTCTTAGGCTAGTTTCCAGCGTTTCGTGATGCGCGTAGGCAAAAACGATGGCGGCGTCTATAGATCTGAAATAGCTTAAGCATAAGGCAAAATCGCATCAGTGAATGTGTCCCAGCTGCATTTGAGGTCAGATGTGTCAAAATCGGTGATAGATGATGGATGACGGTTTGATACGTCGCGATCTACGCAGTCAACGAGAGCACGGCCGTTGCGCCCTATGCCTTACCGATGGCGGGCGAGGGCCTTGCCGTGGAATGTGCCGACGGGTGCGCCGTGCAGACCGGGGACGGAATCGTTGTCGCCACCGTGTGCGTTCATCCCGGAACGTCAAAGGGGGACCTTGAAGACTTTATGATCAACGCATTTGGGTGGATCCTCCCGGTGGGACCCCAATCTCATCGTCATTGTGGGTGACTTCAACGTCGATGTGTCTCGTCCCGACGGAAAGTGGTTCTTGACGTTTCTCTCGGAAAGGTTCGGCCTTCAATGTTACACCAAGATCAATGACTCCGCGACGCGCCATCGGTCGTGCATAGGCCTAACGTTCGCTAAGAAGAGCTCCAGTGTCGTCACAGAGCCCATGACCGTCTATCATAGCGACCATAAAGGCATAATTAGCCGTCACGAGAAGAACTTAAATACAAATAAACATAACAACATGCATATTTGTGTTCCATTGTTTTTTTTTTGTTTTATTTTCTTTATAGTTTTGTACAGCTCCGCTGGTCCTCCACCTTGACAGAATGGAATGGCTCTGAATATTTTTCGCACGTTTCTTCTTTCCCTTACTTCTTTGCCCTTACTCTTCCCCCAGTGTAGGGCAGCAAATCAGAAGCTTCTTTGAAGCGATTAAGCTCCCCGCCTTGCCTATTTCATTTTTTTATCTATCCCTCACTGGCCTGCAATTGATCTTCCACAACAACGATAAGTGTTGACTGTAACGTAAGTGCACTTCGCAACTGATTTCGAGGTTTTATTTCGCAAGTATCGTAGTTTAGTTCTGATTTTAATGCTTGGACTCGTTTACTGCTGTACTGAAGCTTTTAGGAATTGACCACGGCTTGAATACATGGTTCGGCCATGAATCCCCAGCAAACTGCAAGAACAAACTCACATAGAGATGACGATTCACGAAACACTTTTTTTCTTACATGAGAAAAGAAGACGAAAAAGAAGGAAACGCAGTGCCACGTCATTTTTCGGAAGTGGAATCCACACCGCTACCAAAATATCAGCGAATTGTCCAAGCTTTCTGGTGTAATCTTTATTGCACAGGTTGTTCATCAGGGAAATCCTAAAGCAATAACTGCCCGTTTTACTGCGTTAACTCTCGCAATAGTATGCTCAGCTCCAACTCTGATCCGGCATTCTTGTGGCTTTGTATCACGGTTGAAGACGATATTTGTACACTTCACGCGAGTGAAAGCGACTGTTTGTCGTGAGACCGCTTTAGTAGACTTGAACTAAATAATAATAATAATAATAATAATAATAATAATAATATTAATAATAATAATAATAATAATAATAATAATAATAATTTGATTGATGTATTTTTTTGACATGTGTTTCCTATTCATAGGCACGGTCCTACAAGACAACTGGGGCTCAGACTGGCCTGTTTGTGTTGTGCATTCTTGGCGGCAATTATTATTATTATTATTATTATTATTATTATTATTATTATTATTATTATTATTATTATTATTATTATTATTATTATTATACAGGTCTTACGCACTGAGGCAATTAATGCTATACGAGGCGTTTTCCAGGTAGCTCGCTTTCTAGCATCGTGTTTACAGGTTACGCAACATGTCGGTGACGCGAGCGTGTGCGTGACGGCAACGGCACGGCTACGGGCACGACGACGACGATGGCTTGACGGCAGCGATGATGGCATATAATGACTGATTTATTGCACTCCGGCGAATAGACGGCCCGACCTGTTCCGGTAGGATCTGGGCCGCTCCCGAAGGCGTCCCAACGCGCTGGCTGCCGCATGGAAGCATGCGGGAAACTGGCACGCTCCAACTTCCCTAAACAACTCCTTGCCAGTCGACGTGACGCACGCCAGAGGCAGTGGTAAGGCTGACAATTATATCGACGCGTTCCCCTTCTGCGTCCGCGGCCTAATGCAAAGTTGGGCGAGCGCACATGACCTCACTTTTATGAATAAATTGTCGCTACGCGACGACGTGTCGCGCGCGTAAATCATCTTAAAGTACTATAGTTGGCACGAGGAAAGATGTACGGTCAAAGTCCTTGTACTTGCATTAGCTGATTTCCATTCGCAGGCTATTTACAACCTCAAGCACTGTGTTAAAGAACCCTTTGAGCATACGTAGCAACACGCGCTTAGAGGTGCGGGACGTCCTATACTGAAACTGTGGCGGTGTCCTGCCTCTGCTTTGCGCGCCTCTAAGCTGCTCCTAGCTTTCCTGGGACATACAGCTGGGCTACAGTAAGACTTTGTAGACTACCTTGAATTTATAGGCTAATGCATTTTGCGTGTGTATTCGAGTGTGTGTTCTTTTATATCACTCACTCATTTCATCCAGCATAATATATGGCACCTGGCGTAGCAAGCGCCAAGCCTGACGATACAGGCTACCCTCTCAAGTTATCACTAAACATTCTCTATATCTCTGCTCTGCTTAGAGGCGCATAGTGGGCGTTCAACCACAAACCGAAGCAAAAGTGGACCTTATATACGCTGACCATAGAGGCGCCACTGTGTCATGTGTAGAGACCGTAATTTTAGGCAAAATGCCTATTATTTACTTGCGTTATTTTTGCGCCTATTTAACATATGAGAGCGAATTAAGGGTTTACAAACATTTTATGGGCACTGTTATCGTGCCTATAAATGCCTATTTCGATTTTGGTGCCATATTATATATTCAGAGCCTAAAAATGCCTTCTTCAGTGTTTTTACTAGCCTTGTTTTGTTTATAATGTTATAATGTTTAGCATATAATAATGTTGTTCCGCGAAAAATTTATCCTTGGTTACAATGCCATGATCACAGTCCCTTACTTTGTACACTGTACTTCCTTACTGCACTGTGTAGACGTTCTTCGTGTTGTAGCTGGACTTGGATGAGGCCCCTCTGAACAAAGTCTCTTGCAGCTATATCTCGCATTGTTGTGGGTTATCTACGATACAGCATGCCTGTGATTTCCAATATATGTTCAACTTGTCTTCGATCGTTGGAAAGTTCTCGGGCCCAAGCTTTGTGAACATGTCTAGGCCGGCCACGGTGTACATCGACTTCCGTCACAATAGAGGAATCACGGACCTAACCTACTGAAGGTTACATGTCCTGTAAGCCACTTCGAGTTCCACTCCAACTGCTGACTCGACACACACACACACACACACACACACACACACACACACACACACACACACACACACACACACACACACACACACACACACACACACACACACACACACACACACACACACACACACACACACACACCGTCCCTTCTTTCCAATTCAAGAAAACCGACCAAGCTGCACCTACTCAAGATGTCTCACTTGTCACAGGCATATCATTTCCTGAGACTTCCCACTCACCGTCATCTCTGAAGTGCCACCGTGGACACTGCATAAACCAAACGCGCATCTTCACATGCCTGGGATTTCAAAGAAGTCGCGTATCCCTTCCATTGGCCTTAAACAACTCACCTTGGCCCATCTGGTTGTGCTGTACGACGTCTCTGTGCACATATACACAGACGGATCCGTTACTTCGTGCGCCTCGACCGCGGTCTTTCTGATGCCTCAGCTGGGCGCATCCCGCCAATACAAATTGGACCGCAAATCGTCTTCAACAGATGCAGAGCTTGTCGCAATACGGGAAGCTATCCGTTTTGTCTTCTACCTGACAGCGCGTACATGGACCATCCTTTCTGACGCAAAATCAGCGCTGCAAGACATCGATTCTCTCTCGAGAAGGGGCCAGTATTACATGCTAGCATTAGGCATCCCACAAATGTTTGATCTTGCGCAGAGGAACGGTCACTCAATTACCTTTCAATGGGTATACCTGGTCACTGTGGCTTGGTCCGCAACGAGCTAGCTGATGCGGAAGCAAGAGCCACTTTTCCTTCAACTGTCGACGTAAAGATTCCATGCTCGCGAAGCGATGTAAACTCTTTGTTGACTGCGCTTATGCGACATTGCACAGCACATTACTGGGCTCAACCGGACCATCGGTACAAGCGCCTGCGGGAAATAGTTTGTAGCAGGACTTTTCGCCTCAGCGTCAGTCAAACGATTCCAAGCTAAGCGTGCTTCATCGGATTCGCGTGGGCGTCGCCTTCACTCGACGATACGCACATCTTATCGGCCGTGCGGGCAGCCCGAACTGTGAACGCTGCCAACTGTCTGAGACTCTCCAACATCTGTTTTGCGACTGCCCTCTCTACGCATCCCAGCGGAAGCAGGCATTGGCAAGCAAACTGAAAGTACTATTTTGCCCGCAATGTGTGACCCTACAGTAGCATCAACAGATACAAGGGCTGCACTGGACTACTTGAACGTCACCGAACTAGACGCGAGGCTTTGAGGAAGCTCTATGTCAGTGTATACATGCCTCCCTTCTTCCTCCGCATCATCATATTTCATCACTCTTTTTTGTCCTCTTTCCTTTTTCCCCTGTGCAGAGTAGCAGGCGAGAGCATGCTACCTCAGGCCGACCTGTCTTCCTTTCTAATAAATTATCTCTCCTCCTACTGCACTGTATTTTTTCTTCCTGTTTCTTCCTTTCTTTGGAAAGTCATATATTACGTATCACAACCATATAAACAGTAATCCACTCGTGCCTGGGCCACACGTTGGCCTAAATAAATAAATAAATAAATAAATAAATAAATAAATAAATAAATAAATAAATATTAACCCGTTTGAGAACTTGGCTGAAGGCACCTGAATATTACCAAAAACAATTTGCCGATGCAAAGGCTGCTATCAACAGTTTTGCAGCAGACGAGAGCGTCGCTGAGAAGGGCTCAAACTGCGCTACACGGACGATACACTAGAAAGTGGTTTAGCGTATACTTGTGCACTGATTTCACAGCCGTCGTCATGGAAAAACTTGAATGTTTGGGCGCCTATCTTACCCGGAAGTGGGGCTCATTTTGGATTTTCAGGATACGTTCGGGGGCCACCATCCCCCATGTACCTGTTGCATCAGTGGCAGAGATAGTTCAAGACTTCCAGTCTGTCTCGGGCTAAAATTTCGGCTTTTCGGTAGAGAAAGGACTGTCGAAGGTTCTGACCGGCGAACATATTGAAGTTGTAGAGGGCGTTAGATTGTCGAACACTCTGAAGCACAAATATGCACCCCTAACTTCGGTGGATGTTGAGTGTCTGCTTTTCTGTCTGCAAACCAATACTCAGTGAAGAAAGTGCAACGAGAAACCCGAAAATGTTGAAATCTTGAGATGCTGCTTGCTTGTCACTGCTCTCACAACTTTTCACATGGTGCATTGTCACAAAATTTTAGAATAAATCTTCTAACCTACGCAACTTGCATGTTTATCCATTGTATCATTTTAACCGAGAAAATAAAGTGAATTTCACAAAACAAAGGTTTAGAGGCCTGTGTTCCTTAGGAATCAACATTTATTCTCAGATGCACAGCGGAAGTTCTTATTCATTGAGCCTATACATGGCTGAAAGGACAGTATTTGGCGCTTGCATATGCCTTAAATGACAGATTTAGTGCATTTTATAGGCGGCTAAAACAGCATTTTCCAGTGCCCTAACATCCAGTATCTAGTCAAGTGTCAAAGTGACCATACACGTTATCTTAAAGTTCACGCGCTCTTCAAAGTGGGCTGTGCCCGACGTAGTCCGCCTCCTCTCCTACCCGCCACTTTAACACAATAAGAAGCTCCCACGAGTGAAACAGAAGAGAAAAAAAACGTCTAGGGCAATTTGACTTGAGAATCAAAATAGGAGAACCCTCAAGTGCACGCACTATTACGCTTCTCATGACATTTATAAATAATTATGGCACATTACAAGCATTCAGATGACTATGAATCGAATGCATGTCATCGGTGACGTCAGTTTCCTGACCAGTTACGGTGGGAAGTCCGGGAGAAATATAGCCCCCTTATCCCCATGCCTCCCCTTTCAAAAAAAGAAAAGAAAAAAAAGCGCGTTTGTATTAAGAAAAAAAATTATACGAGAAGAGAGATTCCAGCTCCATATCTTCTTATCGAGCATACGTAACGATTGAATTGGTCGACACCTAATTTGACACATTATATAAAATGAGGCACCGCTTCGATAAAACAACCGCACGACGCAAATAAATTTAGCTAAAAGACTATTCGGCCTAAATATATGTCATAGTGTACCATATAGGTACCATGCCACCGGTACCACAATGATGCCATATCGCTGTTTCATATCAATAAAGTTACATTCTTTTCTTTTACCATAGGTCGTATATGTGTTCTTTCCTTGCCGATTTAGCTAGTTATGAAGTTTCGATGCAATATCATTTCTAAAGCCTGCGGTGCCTCACAGTATATTGGAGCTGCAGCCCACGAATTCTAAGATCGACGCATTTGTGTTCGGGTTCCGACTATAGGTCAGTGACATTTATTCTGGATGAACACATACCTTCGGGGACATCATAAATAAAAGGGGGCAGAATTGAAAACGATTACTATAGACGCACGCATGCTATATGTCACGGCGTAGGAGTTCTTTTTTCACCAAGTTGGACCTTCAATAGCGGCGGAAAGGCATCGAAGGCCGCCTGAGCATCAGCTGAGGCGAGCGAGCGTTTGTAACTCACGAGCGTCTCGTACCTACTCAGTGGCGACCACAGGGCACTGCCAGGCTGTCCTTGCGTTTGAGCGAAGCCCTCCGCCGCCAACCAGCTTTTGCCGAAACACAGCGGCAAAGAGAATGCGGGCAAATGGCCGCACAGCGTATCGCCACCGCAGGCGGTTGCGCTGAGCCGTGGTACGTGTAGCTGCGGCGCGTCCGTTTCCGTTCGATTCGCCGCTGCCTTCGAGGGCCGCCTCATGATGCTCTCGATGGTAAAGGAGCTATTGAACCGTTCGCCAGCTTTCGCCGTATCTGCGGGCGTCGGCGATGAGATGCGGCCGGGCTGCGCGGGCAGCTCGGGCGTTCGCGGTGCACTAGACGGCAGCGGCAGCCTGACGGGAGCGGACAGGTCGAGCTCGTGGTAGGGTCGCCCCGCCGCCGCAGCTGCTGCTGCGAAGAGTCGCTCATGCTTAGCAAAGGCGGCTGTGGACGGGCGATCCATATCCATTGCGGGCTGCTTCTTCCTGCGCTTCCTGCGCCTGAAATTGCCGTTCTCGAACATGGACTCACAGTTGGCGCCCAACGTCCAGTAGTGGCCCTTACCAGGCTTGCCTTTCTCGCGCGGCAACTTGACGAAGCAATCATTGAGGGACAGGTTATGCCTGATTGAGTTCTGCCAGCCCTGCTTGTTGTGGTGATAGAAAGGGAACCTATCCATGATAAACTTGTAGATGCCGTTGAGCGTTATCTTCTGCTCGGGAGTGCTGCGAATGGCCATCGTGATGAGGGCGATGTACGAGTACGGAGGCTTCATTGCCCCTTCGGCGACGGCCAGGCTCGTGATGTCTGAGAGAGCCCCGACTTCTGGTCGGTAGTAGGGGCTGATGGGATAGGTAAGAGAGCCTGCTCGTTGCTCTGAAGACGAGAGACATCGCGGGTAACTATCGGACACTGGGACCAGGCACCCAGGTGGATAGAAAAATTCTGAACTGCAGGCACCTGCATGGTTCAGCGCCTGAGTGTCAGCTGACGACTTCATAGATGTGTGCCTGCAATGGGAACGAAAAGCTTTTCACAATGCAGACCAGCGCAAGATTAAGAAAAGAGGAGGGGGCGGGCGAAGACAAAGGGGCTCAAGTCCCAGGCCCCATTTCTTACAGAAGAGGTAAATGTAATTACCAAAAGATAAGAGAGTGCCGAAGGGTCATAATAGCTTACCAGGAAAGAATGGGGGCGAGGGGGCATAGTTAGGTTACTTATATTGCTTCTATATATGCTTTTTTTTATTTTGCGGCCTTTCTTAATTTGTCGATCGAAATTATGTGAGTTCTAACATTGCACCTCTCTCTCTCTCTATGGGCTAACAGATACAACCTAGGTTAAATGTAACTATATCTCATGAGTATCAATTTTATTGTTTGATACAAACCGCACAACTCCAAACTAGCGAGGGCCAGACCGGGCTTTTCTGGGAGCCGCGCGGGTCACACAGTAATGAGAAATGTTGCATCTTTTGCTTGCGGAAAAGCAGTTTGTGTAATAAAAAATTATCTGCAGTGTCGGCAGTCTTAAAAAAAAGTTATCTGCTCACAAACGTAGGTACTTCCAAAGAAAGGCGCCAGTTTCAAGACATTCATTGGCTATGTTTCTGTATTTGTCGTTAAACTCAACGAGGGGCTGCTCTTGCAGCATACCTTTTAGCTCTAGCGAACAGTGCATTGTCGATCAGTATTAGTTGCACTGCACAATCACAGTCCTAAACAAGCGGTCGCTCAGCTTCTTTTATTGTAATGGCTTGAAACACTCTTGGAAATCTTTCGAAAAGGTTCTGAACATTTTCTGAAGATTCAGCGTTGTGTTTTCTTTTCCGCGTGTATGAATGTTTATCTTTGAATTGAAAACCATATCCGATATGCCAACAATTACTCAAAATATGCCATTCCTTTTCACTTCCTAAGTATGAGTTCTGTTCGAAACTTTACAGCTTTAACCATTGGCAAGAAGTTGCCATTTGCACCGAATACCAATAATGTAAGTCTCGATGGCAGCATGTCAATTAATCAAAGCGTCTAGCTTTGGTCCCTTTTATTACGTGCTTTAAAATATGGCAATGAATGCCATCATGGTAATTTGTATCTGCCTAGTACAAAACTTCCAACGACGTTGTTAGCGACAATATTACTAGATCCAAATAACCTTTGTTGACACCCACTGCCAACGCGTTGTCGTGTGAGAAACTATTTCGTTCATTCGATCGAGACATATTGGGAAAGCACTGGTTCGATTCAGTTCTGGACACTGCACCATTAATGCGATCTTGACGTCTTAACTTGAAAAACACGTTCGGTTGTCATGCGCATTTATCTGTTCCAAGCAAACGACCCCATGCTCCACATATTTTTCTATTTTTCTTTTGTTTGAGCGTGCTTTACGCTTCGAACGGTTCACATCGCGCATTGGGTTGGACGCCAAAATTGTCGTTGCTCTCATCACGTGACCACGCGTTAATTGCAGCCCCACAACACCATAGAAATGTGTTCACTCGGCCGCGGGCCGCTCAAAATCCGCTCGCGGGCCATATGTTGTGCAGCCTTGGTTTAATAGAAGATATGCTAAGCTGAGTTTCAGACATACATTTATATTACATAATCGTAAGCCTGTCATTCTGCAAAGTCATTCTATTAAGTAATATTTTTGTGAGACGACTAACGAAGCCATCATGACTTCCCACATCTAATCTCATAAATCATTTTCTGTTGACGAATTAAATTTTTTACCACCACCACCACCAGCTGTGAGACGACTAAGCTTTTGAGATACCTGTCGTCAAAGGTGCATTGAATCTTCATTTTTCAAACCGGCGCGTTGCACGTTTTGGCGGAGGCATGATTTAGGCGGAGGGTATGGCGCCGGAGGGTCGCCGCCGTGTTCTGATGTGTCAAATAGGATAGGGGGTCATTCAGCGGCCGGCTAAGAGAAAACAGCAAGAGTAAGTATACGACGGGCCCACAGGTTGCTCAAGTTGAGTCGAGGCATCGTGGAGGATATTCTAATGCACAAACAGGAGGGTCGATTCGCGACAGTGGGTGTGTCGGGCCCCGAACGTCTTAGAACAGCCTTACAAATCAATTTATGGTGATGGCCTTCGTATGGTGTAATATAAATGCATGACGTCACCTGAATAAAGGAAAACTGTTAATTACAGAACGTTTGTCAGTGTGTTCGTGAAGCTCAGTGAAACTCGTTTCGGAAGATGCGGCCACCAATAAATGCAACCAAGACTCAAAGGGGGGACTTGGCTACACGCCGATGGCTATTGTTAAAAGTTTTGTTCAAAGTAGAAAGCAAAAAGAAGCCACACTGTATAGTGTGCGTCACACGGCTTTCACAAATGTTGAACCATGCAAACAAGTATTACACGGCGTTGAACCATAAAAAATCGTCCGACTGTACAGGCTGATAAGCACGTATTTCTCACAACCTGTGGTGACGTCTCACAAGATTGCAAGCAAGACAGAGCTGAGCGATTTGATCACCTTGCGCGAGGGAAACACGTAAAGGAATGAAAAGCGAAGGCGAGAGAGGGAGAATATCGAGACTCCTTTTTTTTTTTTGCTCTTGTTTTTCAATATATAGGTCACAATTCCTTCACAAAAAGTGCATATATATTCGAATAGATGTCTAATTACAGATTCTGTAAACAATAATCACAAAATATCTAAGGCTGGTTCGTCCCCATCAATGTCATGTTAGCTGACAAACTAACTACAAGAACTGGCTCTCAAATTTAATAACTACTGCGAAACAAAACTTGTGTAAGGTTTGCTGTTACCATCATGTTGCCTCAAGGAAACGTCAAACTTTACATGTTTTCCGCATGCAGTAAGCCGCTCCCCATTAGTCCAGCTCCACAAATTCTTTCATCAATGTTCATCTGTGCACCGTGGGTGAAAAAAATTACATCGTTATTGCGCTCAATGGTATTCAAAGGCACAAGAAAAAAAAATGTCATACAAGAAATACAAAGCCATTGGCATGGTAAAGAAAGCTTATAAATAGTTCGTCTAAGTTCTTTAATGTTAGTTATAAATTAGATTCAATCAAATAAACGATGTCCCGAGCGTTTATTGCAAAGTATTTAGCTACATAGTCAGAAGTTAAATTAAATTCTGTGGTTTTACGAGCCAAAACCACAAACTGATTATGGAGCACGCCGTAGGGGTGGTGGGGGGGGGGAGCTCCGGATTAATTTTGATCACCTGGCTTTCTTTAACGTGCACCTGAATCTAAGTACACGGGCGTTTTCACATTGCGCCCCCATCGAAACGCGGCCGCCGCGGCCGGGATTTGATCCAGCGACCTCGTGCATAGCAGCGCAGCGCCAAAGCCACTAAGCAACCACTGCGGGTTAGCCTCATATTCATTTCATTTCCACATGATGGTCTACTGTCCAGCACATATGTGTGGCGATGCACGAACGTTGTCAGGAGCAGCTGTACTGGCACCTTTTCTGCTTGTTCTTGTTCCGCTTCCTCTCTCTCTCTATCTCTCTCTCTTTTTTTTTTTTTTTGCTGCACACCGTATATTTTAATCTTACTATTGGCATTTCATTAAGTGAAGCGTTGACAGAAAAATGTGGCCATTCGTGTAGCCTGTAGCTGATTTTAGTGAGCTTATCGCGGTTCCACTTTCCTTACCAAATATTAGTGACTATTAGTACAAGCACACTGACATAACTCCTAAGGCGATCGAATTGTAGTAACACTGCAACAAGCAAAATAGTCTGGGAATCGTAAACATTTTCTTTCGTGGAGGTTTGTTTTCTTTTCATCGGCGCATACGAAAGTGCTTACAAAGGAAGCTGCCAATGGTGGCTATTATCTACCGTGATCTACCGCGATAGATAAAAGCTCTGAAAAAGGAAGGAGTGTTTCACGGCTCTTCTAACACATCGCTATCGCTGCGCTCCATGCAGGAAATACAAATAGGGATGTCGAAATCGTTCGGCGGCTGGGGAGAAGGAAAGTGGAGATGGTGAGCAACGATTACACGCCCGCAAATATGTTTACCACTGGGCAGTGTTTGTGTGCGCAAGCGTTCTGATCACTAGGGTAGAGGGGTGGAGACTCGCCCGCTTGTGCGGTTCTCGCCGGGACGTTTCATTAAATACATAAAGTGGCATATGTTAGTCTCAATGAAAAACGATCTCACTTCAGTATGCAATAACCGAGGAAATATATTTACTGGCGAGTCGAATACGGTCACATTTGCATGTCTCAATTAACACGCGCTAAGCTAGTAAGGTCACGTAAATGTATATGCGTTGAGGAAATGAACACTCACAGGTAATGATATTTATCAAACTACTGAACGAGCAGCGAAGTAAAACGCAGTGGTTGGCGCAGATTGATTGTGATGGTCATGCAGTCTGTCTCAAAGGTGATTTTCTACATGACCTAAAGCTCGTTGGAGCGGAGATTAATATAGTCCGGAGAAAATAATAGTAAGACAAGATGTGAATTCAAGCAAACAAGATGAGAGAAGCATTTCCTCTGAGCTCCACAGAGCTAGATAAACCTTCGTTTCCTATTTTTGGACATAAAAGCACGTGTCGTACACCAACACCTTTTTGGCAAGAACAAGTTTTTCGTTCAGTCACCTTGCGAAAAGGTCATTGGAACTTAAAAACTTGGATCAAAGTGCCTAAATAAACATATATATATATTATGTTTCAAGCAGCTTGCATTATAATCCTGAGGGCGACATTGGCATAAACGAGCGTGACAGGAGAAGGAAGCCAGAGCTATTAGCAAGCAGTGACTTCATTTCTTCGTCGCACCAAAATTACCGCACAATGTCACAATTCGCAGTCCGCTGACAAGTCGTACATGCTTTTGAAGTACAAAACGACAAAAATTCCTTACGCGTCTCACCATCATTATCACGATGATCAGATAGTTAACACTCTCATGTCTACAACACATGCGTTTCGGTACGTTGTACAAGAGGAGACTCGCTCAAACAGACGTAAGTAAACTACGCGCTCGGCTGGTGACGTTACGTCGGCCGGCACTCACCCCAGACGCGAGCAGACGACGCGGACGAACAGAGACGGCGGCCGAGTGCGCGCTGGCTGCGAGAGCGCGAGCGAACAGTCCGATCAGCGCCGTGGCGGAACCGTTTCTGATTAAAAACCACCCGGCCTCTTCTTAACAGCGCAGTTTATATATCTGTACGTCGACAGAGGGACTACATACACAAACAGTCACGCCCTCGCCCCGGCCCCTCTCTCCCCGCGCGATAGAGAAATATAAATGTTTTCGCTTCTGCTTCCTTTATGCCGGGCGCCTAGGAAAAATAAAGGTCTCCCCCTTCTGAACACATCCCTCTCGACGAATATTTATGTTTAGATACATTTTATGAGCCTCCTCGTTCCGGTCGCCCGGTCGGCGTGAATCAGCAGGCACCGTGCGCGGCGTTTGTCGACGGCGCCGAGAGATGTCGCCGCGGCCGGGGCTGCGCGCGGGGCCCGCGCCGCGTGCTCGCGCGTGATGCTGCCGCGAACTCAGCGTCGCCGGCTTCGCAGTCTAGGTGCTATTTGCATGTTCAGTACCGGCGCCCGTCAAACGACCCGTTTCTGTTACCCAGGTCTCGAGCTTGGAACTGCGGCACATTCTCGGCCAATGGAAAAGCACCATGCACCTGTGCGTTATGCACCACTAAAGCGCTGCTGACGTTCTTGCTGGTCACGAGCCGTAATAAAACTTTGTAAATGTCTCTACAGTATTATATATATATATATATATATATATATATATATATATATATATATATATATATATATATATATATATATATATGTGTGTGTGTGTGTGTGTGTGTGTGCGTGTGTGTGTGTGTGTGTGTGTGTGTGTGTGTGTGACTGTATGTGCTGCTTAGTGTTTATCACTATATATATCAGTATCATCACCTAGCATTTGAAGTAGCATGCCAGACGAAACGCCACCCATAACCCCAATATCTTAAAGTAACAATCAAGAGTGTCATTCAATTCCGTCAGACTGGTAAACTATGCCTTCCGAACTCCATTTGCATTCATTTGTCGTAAAAAAAGATTTTTTTTTATTTCTTTACTAGGCGTAATGACGGCCAAACTTCTACCTGTTGAATATTACGCTGAAACCTCAGTGTCGGTACCACGTCGGTACATCAGTATGACGCCACAGATTTTAATGTATTTCCTCGCATTTGGCCCATTTTGGTGCATAAAGAGGTCTCCCACTTTTATAGGTTCTCCCTTTGGTTGCTTTAGAATGGAATTTATTCCTTATTTACCAGGTAAACAATAAACTAGACTTGAGTAGACGCTGCCAAAATTCATAACGTCACGCCAAACTGGTGCAGCAACTTAACTGTAGCGCCGCCACCAGCCTTTCCTTCTTGCGTCTTTTTTTTGTTTTTACCGGGCTTCCTCTCACGGCAACAGTGGCTGTTTCGTTACTGCGCAATCGTAATTTACTAGCTCTATATTTCTCTTTAGTGTGCCCTCAACGATGGTGTGCTGATGGGGCTCATTCAAGTACGCCGACGAAAGAACGCATTAATGACAGGGAAAAGCAAAACCAACTCATCAAAATTGGCTATTCATAGCATTGAAAATGGTACAAAGATCTCGGAAGAAGTCTGCCATCCTGCAGTGTGTTATTTTTGTTGTTTCCCAATAGAGTTAAGTGCTTCGTTATTTAAATGGAAGGAGAAGCGCCTGTTAGAAGTTTTATCAAACAATCGATTACGCCACGGCCTTGAGAAATTAAGTTTAAAGCATGTGTGCCAGTTTTTTATGGAGATACTATATAGAGGAGTGTGTTTGAAAATGTATTGTCTGTGCGTCACAGCTCATACTTTCAGCAAGGCTATCACTTTGCAAGATATCGGCATGAAAGTGTTCCGCGTGTTTTACACGTCGCCGATTGAAATAGTCGCCGATTGAATATGCATTGTCACTTCGCCGCTTATAGCGCTTTGCTTGAAGAGGAAGAGAATGACGAAGAAGAAACTACCTGAATTAACGTCAGCATAAGAGTTATATAGGTGCCAGGCGGATCGGCGATATCTAGGCTGTCGTCACAACTGTGAGGCACGTTCACAATCGCAAGTGTTCCTGCCCCGGTGCGCCAGCTGTTGTTCGTTTTTCTACAAACAGAAATGGTATGCGTTTACCTGTCGCCAATTTTAATCCGATTTTTATTGAAGCCGAGAGGCAAAAGAAATATTGCAAACTTTGGCCCGCTCACTTTGCAAACGATTCGAGTTTTCCTAAATTTACTTTTTGTCCTCTCGCGGTGTGTACACCAATTCACAGTTCGCTCGACACTTATGGGGTGCTTGAGATTTTCCAAAGCGCGATAGAATGCCCATAGCAATATGAAGTAGAAAAAGAAAGCTTATTTTTACACCATTGTTTACCTTTGGGACCCTGGTGTTAGGCTGCTGAGCACGAGGTCGCGGTATCGAATCCCGGCCATGGCGGCCGCATTTCGATGGAGGCGAAATGCGAAAACACCCGTGTACTTAGATTTAGGTGCCGTTAAAGATTCCCAGGTGGTCGAAATTTTCGGAGTCCTTCACTACGGCGTGCCTCATAATCAGAAAGTGGTTTTGGCACGTAAAACCCCACAATTTAACTTTTAACCTTTGGGACCCATCGCAGCTTCTATAAAGCTGTACACGCTGACACCAGCGCCTGATGTTCAGCGCAAGCGAGGTTAATTCACGTCTGCGTCCCATTCGAGGCACACACAGTGACAGCGAGTGTCTCTTAGAGATATGCAAACTGTTTGTCGGGGACAGGATACTCGGGATACGGAAAGAAAGCGCGAGAGATACATGGACCTGCTGTACTCGAGATTGCTGTGTTTGGAACTACGTTTCGAGTGTTGCACGCCCTGCTCGAGTGCATAACCGACGTCCGTCATCCTGTTTTTGTTACTGCGACGCTCGACGGTAGCGACAGGCCGCAGGCGGGGCGCACGAGGCCGACACTCGAAGCAGTGGCAGAAAACTAGAAATTCGGTAGTCTTCGAGTAGGGCCGCGCGTAGGGCGTGTTTGTAAACAGAGGGCATGTTGTCGTACGTCTTGCACTGCGATACTGGGTGCCGACAAACAATGATCACCCGACGGAATTTTACGCGACGCGCTCCGGAAAGACGGCGACGCCCTTTGCACATCTTCTAACCAGTCTCATCGGTACTGATTCCGGTGGAAACAACAGAACGTGGTCGCACTTTGTTTCTTTCGGCTGGCTGTCTTTCTTTTGCCGAGGGCGAAATGATGCGCAACTATTTCCTCGTGAGAAAGTGTTTCAGAGCGTGGCCTTGTATTTCAGCCGAGATGCATTTTGTTTCTCCTGCCGGCTGACAGGATAGCGGAGGCACGCAGCTCGTAACGTGTCACATCTCAATGCGGACCCATTTCGCGCGCATTTTCTTTGTGCATTTGCTCCCGCGCGCCCCAAAAGGGAACGGCGCGGAAGAAACAAGCAGATGAGGCGCGCAATGTGGACGACTAAAGAGAATGAGGCTCCTCTAAGAAAACAGCCGTTGGAGCCGTGCACGCACAAAAGATACGGAGACACCGAGTTGCTACAGGCAACGAAAATACGGCGCCGACGGGCTGATAGAGATGCGCGCTGAGAGATGCCCCCCCCCCCCCTTCTCCTTCGTGAGAACCTAGACGAAAAACAGCCAGCAAAGAGACACCACCGGAGAGACGTGCGCGTGTGTATATATCTCCGGCCTGGCAGGGCGAAGGCACTGCTCGCGCACGCACGCCTCTTCTTCCCCATTACAATCGCGCGCCCTGTATTTTGAGATTCAACACCGACCGGCGCACCCGCTGAATAAACTTATACGGCCGGAGAGGGAGGGCAGAAAGAGAGAAACAAAAACAATTGACAAGCCACGGGCACAGTTTCGCATTGAGCGGTCTCCTTTTTTTTTCTGCCTTTCTTTTTTTCTCCGGGAAGAGCGTTCGATTAGTCACACTTGTCTCGATGCACGTTCAGAAAAAAAAAAAGAAAGAGAGAGCGAGCGAACATATACTGGACGATTTTCGGTCACGAGGATATACGGTGGATGTAACAACGAGTGACACCGTGTGACGTATGCGCTGATGCGTAACGGAGCTTCTTGCGCACGCGCAGATGGCCTTCTAATTCAGGCCTCCGAATTCCGCGCCCCATTCATCGGACACAGAAGGGCGTGATTGCCGATTATTTACGAGGGGCTGGACACTTATCCCTCGTCACGTCCTTGTGTTCAGGTCAGAGGAACAAAAAGAAGCGTTTGTTTCGAACAAAGCGGAGCGCCAGTTTTGAAGGAGAAAGAAACTACCTGCACTGGAGCAGGATCCCTGGAATTGACACAGGAAGAAAGTGCCAAGCAGAGAGAAACAGTAGTGACAAGCCCGTTAGAAGCCTATTTGAAATAATTGTCGACAAAAAAGAACAGAATATAGTCAATAATATTTTTTTCAATTTCACATTTTGCGAGGTGATAGCGTACCTGCATACCTGACTTGTATGCAGCAAAGTGTGAGGAGTATGGGTAACATGGAGTGCAAGTTGATACAGTAATTAGGAGTCCCAGCAAAAAAGAAAACGTATCCCTTGAATGCCCTTACTGAATTGACCGCGAAATGCAAACGATAACTCATTCACTTTCACGCTATCTCCACGGATAGACTTAATCAATCACTCGGTCGATTACTCAATTAAGGCGACGTGGGACACACGTTATGTGCCTCGGTAATGACACAATTTTTAATGCATTAGCATTCTTAGGGCACTTCACGCACTTTCCGGGGGCTTTGCGTGTATCGAACCGCTTTCCCGCCCAGCACTGGGTAGTCCATGGTCGAATGGTTAGCGCATCGGGCTGCTCTGCTGAGGTAACAGGGTTCAAAACCAACCGTCGGACCAGCTTGAGTCACTGAGTACACGACAATGTTCTTTTGGCAACGCACCTTTTCTCAAGCCTGCATGGGTCACTGTAGGTGCGGGACTGGGTAGGTACCGTTGGTCAATGAAACTCTTTGACGCTGACTTGGAGGACTGAATATGTGCCACTTGGTCTGCGCTGATCTTCAATAAACCTCTTTGATGCCAACTTGTTCAGTGCAAGTATGTGTAAGTGTTCAGTGCCAATATGTGTGTGCCGCTCTTGAATGAACGTCTTTGACACGAACTTGTGTAACTAGGTATGTGCCACTGGAAATGTGCCACTCTACAATGACGAGAAAGTTTGCTTGAATTTCTCCGAAGCTAAGCGGAACCTAACCCACGTTACAAGTGTCCCTCAAGTACCGCAACCCGACGCTTTAGCAAGCTGTGCCACAAATACACTGGGTATGAACTGGGCTTTTAAATGAACGTCTTTCACGCCAGCGCTTTAGCGAGCTGCGCCTTCAATGCACTGGGTATGTATCGGTCTTCAATGAACCCCTCGCCAACTTGGGTCCCTGAGAATGTGCCACTCGGTGCGCAGTCAGCGAAGGAACGATTCTCAGAGTTCGCTACCCCAACGTACGTCCATGCAGCTCCTACTACGACTATGGGTGCACAACACCATCCATGAACTAGTCGAAGGTCATCTTAACAGCCAATTGCAACGTCTCCAATGAACAATGCAAGCGTGCCTCATTCAATCCAGGCCAGGATACCAAACACCAAAAGAACCATAACAATAATACCGCACACTTCTTGCGCTTAGCATTCACAACAAAATTCATGCGGCCCCAATTACCCGGAATATGCACCCTGACCATCATTAAGGCCGAAGAAAGGCAAAAGCACAAGCCCTGCACTCTTAAACAAAATTACACCCTGCAGGTCGTATCTTGCGCCACAAAAATAATCTTCATCTGTCTTGTCCGCATTTCCTTTCTTTACCGCTGCGAGCCCGGTACATCCAAGTCAGGAACGGCATGCGCGTTATCAGCATGACATAGCATTCTCGACAGGAAAGTAGCGAGCGCAGCGTTTTCAAGAAAGGAAACAAGCAAGGCAGATGACGATTATCGTTGTGTGGCAAATATACACCCTAAAGAGTGTGGCTCGACCCTTTGGCGATGACACATCGGACACACCGGTCCTATACACCGACATGGCCCGGTACCCACAGTGACTTGCCCTATGTCTAGTCGTACTAGATAGTAGAG
>NC_134568.1:273845987-273934007 GCF_050947875.1 Dermacentor variabilis | reverse complement strand
GGCGGGAAACGGCGGGCGCGAAGCGAGTGAACGCGCGATCACACCCTTTCCGTCCTCCGAGGGAGGAGATGCCTGTAATTAAAAAAATTAAATTATGGGGTTTTACGTGCCAAAACCACTTTCTGATTATGAGGCACGCCGTAGTGGAGGGCTCCGAAAATTTTGACCACCTGGCTTCTTTAATGTGCACCTAAATCTAAATACACGGGTGTTTTCGCATTTAGCCCCCATCGAAATGCGGCCGCCGTGGCCGGGATTCGATCCCGCGACTTCGCGCTCAGCAGCCCAACACCACAGCCACTGAGCAACCTCGGCGGGTATGCCTGTAATTGGCTCGCGCCTTGCGCTGTGTCTACGTCTTCACGCATATAAAACCCTGCTTTAAAGGGCACGTATGATGAACAGACAGTGGCTGAATCGGCTAGCGTGGTGGCCTCGCAACCCGACAAGAATTTTTTTTTAAATTATTTTCGCGCGGCTTGGGTTTTTTCGTACGGCAACACCGACGCCGACACGAGTGCACGCTACAAGCTTCGCTTGAAAAGAGAAGTCGCTGAAGCCTACAACATCGAGATGGCCCCACATGGCTGACGTGTCAGCGTGCCTCTATATCACTCTGCAAAAGAGATTAACTTAATCAGTGACAATAGAGCGCGTAGGTAGACAGGGAAGAGCATCTCTGCACACGCGAGCAGGCTATATGTATGCTTCGTTTTCTGAAAATAAAACAGCTGATAGTTTGCGCTCAGGTGTCGTGTGTTGTTTTTCTCGCTTAAGTCCCATCCCTTCGTCGCTTTGCGCAACAGTGTTAATTATGTCGAACCAACTAGTCCATTGCGGAATTTTCCTTAATTAAATTACACGTAGGAAGATTACACCACCGAGAGACGCCGGATACTTACTGGTGCGAGGGGACTCAGGCTATGAAATTGAACTGTCTCTACTATCATGAGGTCTTGTATACTCATATAAGACCGTCACTTCAGTGAACAATTCTTCGAGGTCACACGAAGCTTCTTCAAGTGCAACTGTTATTATAGGTAATATATAGGGTGTCCCAACTACCATGCCCCCAAGATTTTAAGACATGCAAATGCGACGTAGCTGAATAGAACCAAGGTAATGTTTGTTTGCCGTCGCTTGAGATACTCAGATTATTTCTTGCATTCCACCAAATTACATAATTAGTCTTTGTGAGTTCATTTACTTCTAAAATATTATAATTAGATGAAAAGTGTCAACGAGAAAATTGTAAGGCAGCACGAAAAACTCCCGAGACGGCTTTATGTTGATCAATACCTGCTACATAAATGTGCTTTTCCGACATCTCACTAGCTTTCGCTAGTGAAATGTCATCGATCGCGTCAGCAAAACAGAAATTAAAAAAAAATACAGTAGAAGGGCTTCTCCATTGTCCGCCTCTGAACGCTCTGCGCGCGACGCCGGCTTAGTGGAAGCTTCACGGAAGGATCAGTGGCGCACAATGGGCGAGGCCTCCTTCCTTCTCTGGAAAGGGCAGCCAGCTCTTGCTACTTATTTGTTGACATGAGCCTTAGTCTTTGCTACGCTGAACGGACTTGTTGAGGAGGAGTACAGGCGAAGAAACGAGCGCGAAGCTTTACCATTCTGGAAGCGTCTACTCGACGATAATGAGGGAAAGTCCAGAAAGTCATCAAGGATTTCTTCAAACGTAAGTATTCAACAAAAAAAAAAAGAAAAAGAACATCTAACCGTCTGGTGTTGAATATGGTTTGATCACTGTGGAACACACGAATGTCGGATGATACGAATATCTTGCGGCCTCGAGATGTTCGTACCAATGAGACTTTTACTGTAATATAGCTGGGCGCACGCGAGCGCTTCCCGAAATATATACTGGAAAGGTCGAATAGTGTTCCTTTAAGCTTATATGGGGAACTAGCACTGGCCAGGAGGCACTACGGCAGTTCGAGTGTCCAACTGAAATATGCTGCAATGCTGCCACCATCCCGCAGAGAGGCCATGAAAATCGCAAGATATTTTTAAACGATAATTATACGCGCGCCTGTACGTATCTACATTTGATTTAGCCCAATCCGCCCAGCCATGATCTGTGCAGCGGTGCCTTAGGTCAGGAGCTGTGCAGATTGTGGGCCACCTTGTGCACATACGGTACAGCCACCGGTCTCACCTCTTGCCGAGGGGCCTCTGCTCCAGCTCTCATCGCCTCTCTCATTCATTTTCTGTACAATCTGAAGAAGGTAGCGAGCAGACATGGCGTCCCGCTAGTGTTTTCAGCCCCAAGGAAGCTCGAAAGCCTTTGCTCCCAAATCGCAAAATGAAAAGAAAAAAGAAGTGAAAAAGGCTGTGGAACCAAACATGGGCGAGCTTTCATGAAGTGTGCCGAAGGGGTTGTCTACGAGATCCCCCTTTCGTGCGGTCGTTCCTATATAGGTCAGACCGGGCGCTGTGTTAATGAGCGTGTCAGGGAGCATGAAAGAAATGTTGAGCAAATGAAAGAGGGCCCAAATTTGCCTAAGCACATCGGGACCTGTCCCTCACGCTCTTGTGAACCACGTTTTTCAGATGTGCGGATTCTTGCCCGAAGTAAAGATACTAGAGCAAGGGAACTGGTTGAAGCCTATCACATAGGCAAGAAAGGCAGCTTGTGCGTTAGCAATACTTCGATATCATTATATAAGGCCGAGATGAGGTTTCTTGAGCGTGGTGTGTCATGAATGTTTGCTCTGTGCGCATGTGTTGACTGACAGTATATATGTTCGAGGGGTGTCCTGCGTATATCTAGAACGGATATACGGATGTTCCACGGACGCAAGAATTTGTTTATGTTTTCATTGCTAAACGTCTATCAGACATCCGTACGACGAACCGTGGACCATTAAGGGATATCTGCAGGATGTTAATTTTTATTTAAATGAGCTGAATAGCACAGTTAGCGTGAACATTGGCCTCGGTAGGATCTCTGCTGCAAAGGTGATGCAGAACTGATATGTACCAATGAAAATACAACTTGCACCCATGGAACACAGATTCCAAAGCAAGCTAAGTTTACATAAAATGGAGAGACAATCACTTTCACATATATTTTATTTATTTCTATTACAAGAGCTCGATTTAATAGAGAGAGCCGCTAGTAATGCAAGTGTTACAAGTATTCAAACACGTACAGAACTGGTCACGAGACAAGATACTGCAAACTTATAAGATTCAAAGACAGAATGCATGTGTCCGTCCTGCATTATAATAAATTTCAACAACTTATTACCACAAACTAAGACAAAGGCAGCAGGTGATAGCTTTCACAGCAGTACATCAAAATTTCCAGCCCCCAAGTGCTACAAGAGTGAAATGAGATCACATAATATAAGAACGTGAGAAACTAACAATCCACTGTACCTAGAAGGGTTTGTTAAAAATGCATTTGCTACTTGACCCCTTTTAAGTCATTGATAGTGATTCGTTCTCATGCATAGTATGTATTTAGTAGTATTTATGTAGTATGTATTTTATAGTTTTTTACAGTGATTTTGATGATAGTACCGCTTGCTCAGTTCCCTCCTGAGCGTTGTTTCCTATTCTATTCTTCGTCTATCTTTTCCTCCTCTTTTCCCTCCGTTGCATGATGAAGAGTTCCTCACACTTCGTTTGCCCCCGCCTTATGTAATGCCTCCGGGAATTTAAGGCTTCAATAAATCAAATGAAATGAAAAACGTCTACTAAGGACCACTATCGGTAATATATATTTGGAAACATCAAGGTAGGCAGGACCAGGTGTAGCCCTCAGTGTACTTCAAAAGCATGGTACACTTCTTTCACTACAATACACTTATTCTTCACCTTAATATCAGGGAGCATGCAAAAAAAGCGCATAATGCCACATGGAATACGAGACATGAAGAGAGCACAGGCATTCACTGTTTCATTACCGTGAATGAGTCGTGAGGTGAGGCTCATCCAATCCCCGAAAAAAAAAGTTGGCAATCAGTACGCTATCACATTTCACTACATTCAGTAATGACTAAGGAACATAAAGGTACTGGCAATCCTCACAACTAAAATATCACACAGCTGAGACCTAAATTATTTGGACCGTGCCTTTTTTTCAAATTCTAGCAATACCTTGGAAACAGCAAATGAACTCAGGCTCATAGAACCTGAATGGCACTGTTGTCCCCAAAGACCTCTCTTGCATAGATGGACAAAACATGGGACACATTCACAGATGTTAGGCAGAGCAAGCAATCATAAATTACAAGAAGGCTTTAAAGGGGCACCATCGTACGAATAAAGTAATCATTATATTTTATTTTCAGCAGCTATATTTTTTGCGTTACAAAGCTGTAATGACTACATTTACCTCACTCGGCGGAAAATCTTCGGGAACCTCTGGGATTCGCAGCTGATTTACAGAGCTTGGAGAAGGTTGCGAGTCACTTTAATCCGAGTACGTGTATATAAATGGTGCTCGGCGGCGTCTTTTTTGAACCATGTCAGGGTCACTGCTCAGGTCCGACGTGAACTGACTTTTATTCAGCTTTTTACGTGCATGATCTATGTGGCTGAACAAGAAATGACAATGCAATCGTCAAGTTTTGACTCTCATTTTGTTCTAAAAAATCACCATACCAAAACATGGCTCCTACCGATAATACTTTTTCAGAAATGTCAAACTGTTACCACGTTGATTCCACCGGGTGTGTTTTTTTCACCATTGAAGTAAGCTTTTCGGGCTTTGCGTGAGTTTGCCACCAACCCCTGCCGTCGGAGATCCAACTTGTAGGAACAACTTCCACTTCTTCAGTTTTGGTGAATTCAACAATGGCATAACGCATCTGAAGAAAGAACACACGCTTGAACAAGTTCAAGAACTGTGACCAGTAATAAAATATCAATGTTGTTACCACTATAATGTGGCAAAACACCTATTTTGTACTAGGAAAGATACATAATAAATTAAGAAACTTGACTGTGAGCTCAAAAATTATCCGCCTGCAACAGCAACGCCAAAACAAAAATAAAAATATTTCTTCCATGGAACAAGTTACCAATTTACGAAGCAAAAGACTATTCAAACACTATTCTATGATACTAGTTTGTTTAATGTGAATAGTGTAAACTTACAGTCACCTGACAGTGCGCATATTTTAAAATTTTGCTCCAAGTTAGCCTAGGTTGCAAAGCTGCTACTTTTAGGATTTCTTTAGTAATTAGATGCCTTGACGGTGGGGTAAAGGCTCAATTATACAGCTGTGCTGGATGTTTAGGCATTTACAAGCCAGTAGTCATGTTTAGGAGATCCCGAAGTATTACTTGTATTAAATGCCACATTTACAATCTTACGAGCTAATATAAAAATTTTCAATTTTATCATGTGTGACTATAGAAATTAAATATGAATACATTACTGCCTGACTCACGAATTCGAAAGCCATCCGTACCGAATCTCAATCGCCCGGAATAATCGCGGTCACAGAATGTGGAGTCTTCTGAAAGTGTGTCATATTCTGACGACTCGGGTTTCTGAACGATTTCGTTCACGTTAACACAAGGTACAGTTTCCAACCGTTTGCACAAGGACTGCGAAACAACAGATGGACTGGTCGAAGAACACTCCTGCCCTGTGCAAGGAGAATGGAGAAGTTGAAAAGATTTCTTCGTCTCCCGTGCTGCTGTCTCTTCAGCAAATATCTTGCGAGCTCTCTGCATACTTTACGCGCGCTACAGAGTATGAATAGTGAGTAGCAGCTCCCAGCGACATATACGACCGCAAGCAATCGCGTACAGCAGCCCCTCCTTGCATATATGCGACTAAAAGAAAGCCGCTCACGCGAACTACTGTGCATATGTGGCCTGTAGACCAAACCGATAACACATAGTATAGTATAAAGTCCAGGCACGCTTCAGCTTACCTTTTCTGCGGGGCCAACCCGGCCAGGAGCCCAGGAGAAAAAAACAACAGCGTTGAGCACCTTGAGCAGCCGTAGTGACAACTGAAAATGGCGCCTATGCACTCGCAATAAACGCGCGAAACGCTCGCCTTCGCGCCTTTTTCGCACGCCAAGTTTCATCCTAGACGCCAGCGCTCGCATGGCGCTCGTTTCTCTCCTGGCGAACGACTGTACACACCTCCCACAGGTGTACGTTTTCGCCGCTTCCATTCAAGGTCGTGCCCGCGCTTAGATCGCGCTGCGCGCAATACGTCTCTTGTTTCCGACGGCGCCTCCTCGGATGACTGGAAATTATTATTGTGTTGTTAACTGTCACAACAGCAGTGTAAACAAAAACAGGGTTAATGCCACCAGTTAAATTCTGCCGATCCACACTTCGAAAAATACTGCCAGAAGAATGCCCCGCACGATAAAATGAAATAGTCTCCCGTTAAAAAATATGCAGGGTATGCTGAGCTTCAGAAAAGATTGCGCTGGTAGCATAATGGGTATGCTTGCGACGCGTTTTCTGCGTTTTTAGAGATGATAGAAATATTTCTGAAGTTTCCAAATGAGAGGCTGCTGTTAATTAATATTATTTGAAAAGCGTCGTAAATGGACGTCAACTTTACAATGGGACAGTCGGTCTTTGGTCACATCAATATCTGGCGAGCGTGATGGTCCTAAAAAGATATGCTTGATAACGCGTAAACACTGTAAGCACAGAAATGTTTCTGTGGCTCTGCAAGTAATAATAATGAGACGGTCACACAAGCTTGGTAGCTTTTACTATCTTTAAAACCAGTCCACTAACCTGCCTCCGTGGGTACCTGTATGCTCTCCACCAGAAGAAAAAGATCCCATGGGCGGGTAGAATTCGATCGAATTTGGTTTATATTATGCTGCATGTTTGAGTACTCATTGATATTTCGCCGACAAATGTTAATGCCTCTACTGAACAAAGTTAGCTGTGGTTAGCTTGAATGAACTCAAGGCCGGTTCAGGTGCAGAAATGCTCAGCAACGGAGCAGTTCGTCACTCATGTCCGAACGATGTCCTGCTCAGGACATTGGCGAATGTCGAGCACGAATGACCTAAGGATGTCCGCAGGAGGATAAGAAGTGGATGTTGAAATTAGTCCGAGAATGATATCCACTGGATGTCCCCAGGACAACATGCTCTAGGACTTGGACGTCAGGATCTTATCCGGACGTCCGAGGGAGTTTCAATGCCCATTGGGGAGATGTGCGTGGGAACATTGAGACGTCACGATTTATGCGGCGTCAGCGGGGATAGTATCACGATAAGGTCAAGGTCACTGTGCGCTGCAACCTCATCGTAGCGATAAGACCCACGAAATAGAGCTGTTGCAGACAGCAGCGGGTATTGCAGGCCCAGTTTGAACGCGTAGAGTTCTCGGCTCGACGCTGTGTGCCGTCGTTGTCCAGACTCGTCAGAAGCGAATTCATGTAAACACGGTCATGTTGGGCTCGGTCAGCCCGTTTTTTTGCTCGACCCGCTCGCGTCGGGTTCATGTAAACGCGGCCTTTGTCGTGCTAGTCGTGCAGTCGTCGGTGTGGTCACTCATGACTGACACCAGCGCAGTAGACACAAGCTCCGGTCACCATGCACGAAATGTTGCGTTTTGGTCTAGTTTGCAGCTGTTATGGATAGCAGCATAGAGTTTCATACAATAATTAGTAGAGGGAACTCTGGCGCTAGTGTCTACAGGAGCTGCAATGGGAGCGGTTGACCCAGCATGGGAATTATGAGAAGTACATGGATTTGCCTAAACTTCGTCCTTCTGCCTTCAAACGGCTTTATGACTTTGTAAGCTCGTCATTTTCAACAATATACTTCATAATAAATAATTAAATAAACATTATTAAAATTGTTCGATTACAGGATTCAAACACAGGACCTCTAGCACAGAAGCCCGATATTGAAACTATTATGCCACGAATGCATGCATCAACAAGTGATGTGAAATGCCCTTATGGATTTATCACTGGTATGCCAGTGCCTTGAGATGCTTGGCGCGTTCTATTTGGCCACCTGGACAAGCTCAATTGCTGCAATTAGTAGAGATTGTGCGTGCTCGCAGTGTCTTCTGCACTTCGAACAGTATAGATGGCTCTGAAATTTATGACAGTGAAGGCATATAAAGCGTAATAAACAAAGCCACAAGAATGTCTGAATCCACAAGTATGCAGATCAGACAAATCCATGTACTTCCCATCATTCCCATGGTGGGTCAACGACTGCAGCGCCAGAGTTCCCTCTAGTATATTGTAGGAAACTCTACCGGTGCTACGGGTAGTAGAACGCAGAGCCAACTTGCCACGCCGGAATGGAAAACACAGACGAACACAGGGTGGCTAGCGTCGCTGTCCGCACTGCTATGTTTAGCGAGCGCACTTTGATTTTTAGGAGGTGCCTGCTTTTCGCATCACATATATTGAACAATATTTTTATGGAAGGATAAAAAATTAAATTATGGGGTTTTACGTGCCAAAACCACTTTCTGATTATGAGGCACGCCGTAGTGGAGGACTCCAGAAATTTTGACCACCTGGGGTTCTTTAACGTGCACCTAAATCTAAGTACACGGGTGTTTTCGCCCCCATCGAAATGCGGCCGCCGTGGCCGGGATTCGATCCCGCAACCTCGTGCTCAGCAACCTAACACCATAGCCACTGAGCAACCAGGGCGGGTTTATGGAAGGAGAGTTAATTATAATAGCTATGGAGCATAATAAGAAGTTACATTCTTGTACTTGTACAAAAACCATACACCACTAAATGTGCAAACACCGCTGAATGACACTGGTATTAATGAACATTGAAGCGCAACAAGATCTGCCTCGTGGCTGCAGCCAAATTGTGGAGCTCATAACAATGATAAATTTTATACAGTAATCAAAAACTCAAGATGATGAAGAGGGAGTTCCAGGAAAATTTGGAAAGGTGAAACAGCAGCAATAATTAATCTATATGGCCAGTGCATTCATTACAAAATGAGCAAAGGTTAAAGATCGAGAAGCCAGACCGTTAACAGTAAAAATTGAGAGATGGGATTAGGAGGGCAGATAATCCGAAGCAGTTGGAGCAGCAGTTGGGCAGAAAAAAGCCCAAAGCAGAAACGAATGTTTGTCACAGACGACAATTATGGTAGAACATACAGAACATGTCCAATCGTAGATGACGAGGCAAGTCGCTACATGTTCATAGTATTGGATCTTGCTGTTGAGTGTGGGAGTTGGCCGACGTTGAGGAGGATTTTGAGATGAAAACTGGAGGTTAATTTACGTTATTTACAGTAAAAACATGAAGTAATTAACAGTCATAAAGTCATTTATGGCTGGCAGCAAATCAGATGCTGTGGCCCATGGCAAGAAGCCCAAAAGAGATGAATGGATGAATGAATGCTTTTCTCTGCTCCCTGTCTCTGGCTTTTAACCCCTTCGGTGTCTCGGGGTCACGTTATATCAGGCCAACCGTCCAGCCCGCTCAGGTGTTGACATTTTCGGCCAATGGTAGGCGCCCGTGCAAGTGCAGTCACATTAGGCTC
This sequence comes from Dermacentor variabilis, assembly GCF_050947875.1. Taxonomy (NCBI): domain Eukaryota; kingdom Metazoa; phylum Arthropoda; class Arachnida; order Ixodida; family Ixodidae; genus Dermacentor; species Dermacentor variabilis. The sequence continues at coordinate 273,924,510 of NC_134568.1, read as the reverse complement.
AGGGAGTCGCTCCAAGTGTTCCACTGTTCGAGGGATGACTTGCCCCCGGTATTGCCTCCAGGTCTGCAACTGCCGTCATAATCTGCAGATGGTGTGGCTTCGAGGGCTTCACAGTGGCTTACAGCCGGCATTGCCTTGGTGTTGCATCCCCGTCTGAAAGCGCTCAGCTGGAGGAGACGGGTTGTTTTCGAACAAGCTTTCCAAGCTACAAAGCAGCTTTGCTCGGGACCAGGATCAACTACCTGGAACCGTGCAGGCTCCCGTTACCCTTTCGGGAAGAGTCAAGCAGTGGGTCAATAGCGCCATGTGCAGCGCACGAGGTGGGGGTCGCCCATTTGTCTTACAGGTCCGGGAACGTGTTAGACACGCTTCTGCGCACCTTAATTGGGTGCAATGGCGATTCAATGTGGTCTGGTGAACTCGAAGGATGTCAGGAAAAGGGAATGTATCTAACAATAGGTACCCACACAAGGCAAGCTTGACAATTCTTGGAAGACTCCATTATTTCTCCTCTGAAAGTATTACTCCTCAAAATTACTATATATAAAGGTTTTTCCAATACCTCCAACTTTTGACAGACAATTTAAGTTACTAATGTTTTTGAGACCACGTTAAAACTACCGACTTATTGGCAAATCCCTGATGTGGGTGTAGTAACAAGCGCTACATTTACACGAACACGACAATGCCATGGAGAGTCGGCTTCGAGCTGAAATGCAATTATTGGGTTCATGTAAATGCTATCTATCCAGGTCAAGAAAGTGTTGGGGCAGCTTGCGTTGACCTGGCTCGCTCGGCCCAATTGTAGAAATGCATGTGAACATGTTTGCATTAACCTGGGTCGTCCTGTCTTGACCCGCTGGAGTTCAAGTTCACATAAATTAAGCTAAGGAAATCAGCCATTTGGTCAGAAGATTCCAGCAGGTGCCACATTTTCTGAGCCCATCATCAGGAAAGCAGCTTGAAAAGTGGAGGTGTGCATTCAGGGTGAATAATAGGACAACTGCAACAAAATTTTGGACCGCACGAGAAAGCCTATTTTAGGATACTGCAGATATAGAGGAGCCTCCATGCAAAAGATTGGTGAGCGGCAGGTCTAGTAGGCCATAGTAGCACTGCAAATCTGAGCTGTTCTGGCAATATCCTGCAGCTGTGCTGTCTACTGCATGCAGGTGTCGCACATAGCAACAGTGGTGCCGCTTTCATGGCATGCATGGAAAATTATCCACATGGGTCGCACTTTATTCCTTTCAAAGTCGTGGGTATTGATGAATATTAGCATAAGTCATCATCTGTTGTTAACTGCAGTGCAGCTATCATGTCGTGGCACGTGCCGTGAAACTTTTACTTGCAGCTGCATACCTGCAAAACAATTTTTTGTTCATAAGGGTTTCCCCATGTTCTATAACAGTTCCTTTAGCTGGTGTCCAGTGAAACTTGTGCCACATTGTGCTCTGAATCAAGAAAAAGAGAAAAATAAGAACATGGTAAGAATAGAACTACTGCCAGAAATTAGTATTCAACTATGCAGCTGTAGAAAAGATTTCTGGCTCCTTAACAAGGGCCCCGTATTTGAATGCGAAAATATTTGTGCAGATCACCATTATATATATTTAGTATAACTAATGCCATCAGCATGGTATAGTGCGTGATGCCCAATTTATTCTGAGCACAAACTTGCACACACAGAAAACCAAATGTTACAACACAATTCCTCTAATCATTTCGGTAAACCTGGTCTGTGAAGACACAGTCTGTGATGGTGTTGCCCCATTTTCATATTCATACACTTTGGCTGCTAGCAGTAAGAGCAAGCACGACCACAAATCTGGTATTTAGATTGCCCATACACAGCCTTCTCTGCACTTCTTTTGCGTGTACAGTTCTCAGCGAGTGAATTGCAATACTCAGACAGTATGGTGGCCAGTGCTTTTTTTCCGCCACTTGTGAGTGCTGAGGGGGCCGAATGCAGTTAGGATACATCAAAAAGATTATCGCTTTCATGCGACACAAAAATCGCAAATCTCAGCGTCACCAGCGCCAACCAGTGGTGCAAAAAAGTGTCAGCCGCCATGTTGTCCAAGTATCACGTTTCAATCGCTGAGCACTGTACACACATACATTTCCTCTAGGCTGCCGAGAGCACCTACCAATACATATTCAGCAACTTAAGCCACATATGCACATGCAGTGCATAAGAGCAGCGCAATGAAATGAAAAATGGAAATCGGCAGTAGGGGAATAATGCTTTTCGAGCTAAGGTGCATCATAGTCTTCTTATAGTACAACACCCAAAATTTACAGCAGTTAACCTAAAAAATTGAACTTCAATTTCAAGCTGAGCTACACCTTTGGACAACAAAAACAGTAGTGGTGTGCTAAAAGTAATTTTTGAGACTGAACCGAATATGAATCGAATACCAAATATTTTTTACATGAGAAAACGTTTTCACAATGTGTATAAACAATATTCATATCTTAGGATTCACAACATTAGCAAGCTTCTGTCATAACACTGCACGTTATGAAGCATTGTTTATTAAAGGGCCCCTCACCAGGTTTGGCCATTTAAACTGACAAGCTATGTAGCTTAGTGCTACAATTCAGGTGGATGACACTTCCTTTTTATGTACTTTCCTCCACCTTGCAGGCTTCTGCAGAACTGATTTGCCATATTCAGTGTCCCAGTGCCTCGAATTGTTAATTAATTTGCCCTCGCTCTGCTATCTGCTAGCCTCCTGGTTAGCTCACATGGCAGAACGACCGCCCCAGAAAGGCGTTGGTGCCAGGTTTGAATCCTGAACCAGGATGAATTTTTCAGGATGAATTTTTCTTTAACTGTAAAGCTTCCTTTCTGAGAAACCTGCATGGGTTTCCTATGTAGGTTTGGGTTACAATTTAAGTGGATGACAATTTTTCCCTTTGATGTACTTTCCACCACCTTTCGGGCTTCCGCAGAACTGGTTTGCTTTAAGCATACAAGTGCAGTGCACACTTCACATGCTGATGATCGTGTCTGCAAAGTATTACGTGCAGTCAGCCCACAAAAATGGCCGACATTTCAAACCAAATGCCATGTGTCCTTCCTCTCGAGCAAGTGCGGCTTCCAGCCAGAAGTTGAGGTAACATGCACAAACACTGCGATGTAAAACGCAGTCCTAGCAACCTCATTCACCATGACTGATTACTTTGGTAAATCGTCCAATATGGAACACACAGTACCATCACCAGTAATGCGCCATCCAGCGAAAAAGGAAGAAAAAAGAAAAAGAAGCGGGGCTCCTCAGGTCAACTCGACGTGGTCCATCGCTTGCAGATGCTACTCAAAGTAGGAAAGAGTGCCTCTGTTGGGCAGCTGCACTCGCCTCCTGGCGGTATGAGGGCATTCAATTTATTTATCTCCTCCAATAATAGACCGCCTAGAAAAATTATATTGGTGAAACGATCAGCTTTAGCACTTCCAGTGCATAACTAACATTTGCAATGGCACCTGGTGAGGGGCCCTATAGAAGGCCAAATGGAGCATTCGGAAGAAATAGGGAGTTTGTTCACACTTATTCTATCTCCTCTAATAATAGACCGCCAAGAAAAATTATATCGGTGAAACAATCAGTTTTAGCACTTCCAGTGCATAACTAACATTTGCAATGGCACCTGGTGAGGGGCCCTATAGAAGGCCAAATGGAGCATTCGGAAGAAATAGGGAGTTTATTCGCACACCCAGAATTTTTGTGGAGAGAGTGAACGATAGCGATTTAGAAAGGAAAAGTCTGGCTCCTTGAGCAATGTATAGCATGTTCCACTGCATAACTTCTTGTGTTTTATATCTACTATGTCTGCCGGGATGGCCAAATTAATTCGAAGGCCGAATTGAATAAGGCATTATTCAACTAACTATTCATAATTTTCAAATATTTACACATCCCTAAAGAGCAGCGTTACAAGTTGGCAAAAATATATTTCAAAATTTGGAGAAAAGTGCCTTACATTTATGCGACTATATGCGTATGTACAAAAGCTATGGCATAAGACTATATAACACGAACTGCAATGGGGACTTTAGATCATTGGCTCCCTCAAGTCTTTAATACCTACCGATATCTGGGTATGTAGCCACTTTTATGCTTCACTCCCAATGTAATGTGGTTGCCATGGTCAGGTGTTGAAACTACAACAGCAAGGAAGACTAATTGGAAAGTCAGTGCAGTGGGCAAGCCAACTGCCATGACCTTCTGTACTTGCAAGCATAATATTACCGTTTGCAATCACAGACAATGCCGATAAGAGAGTAAACAGGCGATAGTACACAGAAATGGGGCCACAGATAGGACAGCATATAAAACTCACAAAATGACAAGTAGTTGTAGGTTAAGCCGGCAGACTTACCCCCATATTCTTAAACGATCCTTAACTTGGTCAACCTCCACTCCACAGAGTCAAGCACAGTGCCACCCATCTCAAGAATTGCTGTGAAGTGTCAATGAAGTGCAGCGACCACTTTTATCAAGTGGAGGGATTCCCATCTACTTTCTTGAGTTGAGGTGGAGTGTTTGTGGAGTTCTAGGACATTCTAGAATATGGGGGTTAGAATGGGATGTCCATTGCTCTTGCCAGTCTTACTGGGGAAGTGCAGTACTTCAGCTGGTTATGGTTATTTACGGTGGTTATAATGGGAAGAATACCTCCTAAAACCTGTAGAACTAGCCCCCACCGGCTATTTGCAATAAGAGTACTGCAGCATAAAAATAATTCAAACTATCACAAATCTAAACCTTATGCAGAGCAAACTAAAGCACAGGCAAGAAGCCACGTGGTGCCTCAGCTGCCCTCAGCTGTTACAACTAATGCATCTAATATGTGAATGATACAGATCTTGCCAACTAAACTTAATCATTTGAATTACTTCATTCTAAACTATAGCACTTTCAGAGCTCAATTTTCACACTGAAAAGATATGCCAGCTAACAGTTCTTTCTGGAACATGGATGCAGAAACTGCCGATTTATTGCATCCAGATATAATTATTTTCATTTTCCATCTCTAACCATTGATGGAGGAGACAGTGAAAAAATATGGTTAACATTTGACGAGGTTCCTACCCCATGTACATGTATAGCAGGCAGTGGCAAGAGACTTGAATGTGAATTGAAGGTGGATCGCATCCTGCCCCTCTGTGTGCAGCCTACAGCATGCTTTAGATTCCTGGCTGTGCACCCAGGCTATGAGAAAACAGCATTTTTTAGGGCAGGTTCTAGTCTGGCAAACATATCGACACATGACCATTTAGCATTTTCTTTGCTTCGAGTGACTTTTCCTTGCTTGGCCCCAAGTAATATATTTTTATATGCATAGCTCGACAATGAATGATGTCAGAAAACAGATGTTAGCATGTGGACATTTTTGCTCACAGCTTTTTTTATTACTCAATAAAAAAATTCGGCACGAAAACATTGTTTTTTTTTTGTTCCCAACATCACAGGCACCAGGATCCCATTCTTGGTTTGCAACAACCAGGTATACTGTAGATAGTAAAAATAATGCCCTCCCTTGTAACAAGTAAAAAAAAAAAAAAACTGCACAAAATTAAAAAAAAAATCCCCACACTCGCTTGCCCAATAAATTGGCACCAGTATAGTGGGTGCCCAGTTCTCCAAATAATACTATGAAAAAACAGTTTGTTTACAAAAATGACTGTGCCCTTAAAAGGCATGTGAACTGCACCATCTCTCTAGTCTTAAAGGAATGTCCTTCCGAGGATCCATATAAACAGATCACATTCTGATAGGCACTTCTGAAAAGGTCCTAAGCAGAAGGATTCTTCTTCATCAAGACAATGTCAGAATCCACCATTTCCTTGACTAGCTCCTGCAACATAAAAAAAATATAGCAATGATTTGTAAGCATATTAATTGCATTGCTCCTTTCACACTGGAATCTGCAATTTCCCAGCTATGCAGCACATACACACAAATGAGTTAATTTGGTCAACTGCTGAAAGCAATCCAATAACCCCTTCAGTCATGGCATACACGTTCGTGGATGAGACTTGTTTTTGCCATTTCTGTGCAGTGGTTATAAGGAATAAACAATGAACATTAAGCTTTAAGTAAATTGAACATTCTACTTTCATAAAGTACACCCATTTCACTTCAGAGTGAAATTTATTGCTTTGGACTACCACTTTGGTGAAGGCACTACAGTGTGACAGGACATTTGAAGTGGGGCGTTTCGGTAATAATTGTGAAAGATATTTTTTTCCTTGTTGCAATGCTTGCACCTAGTAATTAACCTGTGCATGTAATTAGCGTGGGTGATTCAATATATTTAATGAAGAAATGTTGCACGACTGACTGTAGAATAAATGAATACTTAAAGGGACACTCAAGCGAAACAAATCAGTTTAGACTAATGAAGCATTGTTTGAGAACCCTGCAGGCAGTCATTTAAAAAAAATAGTTCGATTATTAGATGAGAAAATAAAGGTCCAAGTATCAGTATTTGAATTTCGCATCGAAACCCAAGCGCCGGTACGTCAGCGTGAGGTCAGGGATTCCAAAGTATGTTTTCGCATTTGGGCAGTGTTGGCTAAATAAAGGTTCCCGAAACTTGCCATGTTTAATATTTGGTTCCTTTCGAACACAATGTAGTCAATCTGTACCGCTATATATAATTAGCAGGCCCTAGAAGGTGCCATCAAAATCCAAGACATCACAGCCCCCAGGTGCGGGAATTTAAGTAGGCGTCGCCACCCGTATTTCGTTCTTGCGCTTTTTATGGCTTACCAAACGTCTTATCTTTGTAAGAGTGTTGTTTTTGGTGTTGTAGAACAGTAATTTACTGATGCAGAATAAATAATTTTCCCCTTTAGTGTCCCTTTAATTACTATGTAATTATTTAGGGTCACTAAAATGCACAGAGTCATTCTCATCCCACCTTGACTTGCTTTCTATGGTGTCTCTAGCACCTTGGCATAAAATTATGTAAATTTCACACACTGATCGACTGTCAAATGTAATTCATGACTGAAGGAGATAACGTATGCTTTACCAAGAAGAGTGATATGCTTACCATTCTTCTTGTGTTTTATCCCACAAAGCAGAGATAGCCAGATGTGGAGCACTTACTCTGCCGTAGAAATTCTACAGAAAGTTTACTCAAATGTTCTTGCAATGTTCAAGCATAAATGCTTGTATTTCCAGAGCAATCAAAGACTGTAGTCTTAGAATAAGCCGCAGATCGGAAACGCCCAAGTATGGACATGCATTTACTCATTTATTAGTCCAACATAATTGGTTTCAAACTTTTGAAGTTGTCCTTAGATAAATACTTCAAACCAACACAGATGCTGCATTTGCAAAGTAGGGAAGGGAATGTGACAAATAAAACAACACAGAAAAAATTTATCTCTCAATGTATTTTTTCTTTCTGGCAGTACTCAAGTTTGTCGGGAATCGAAGTGAATGAAGAAGTTGGACAGTTTAAAGTGGAGAAAAAAGCAGCAGCATTGTCTATGCTGTAAATTTACACTAGAAGCATCAAAAACAACAACGACAACAATCCATTATGCTTAACACCAACCATGTTAAAACAAATGCACTCGGAGCTGGAATTCATTCACATTATAAAACACCAACACTTGACTTGCTCACTGAATAAAGGAAATTTCTTGTTCCATGTGACAATGTGGTCGTACATCAGTGTTACGGTTGCACATCACCAGTTTATAAAGAATAGAGCTAGCAGAGCTTTTAGCGGAAGTGTAAATTCTGAAAGCCAATAGATCAGTAGATTGAAATATTACTTGGTTGGAACTTTTATTTGAGCAAATAAAGTTGGTGGGAATATAAATTTAAATACACTGGCATATATGTAGCAATGGTTCTTCAAATTCAAGAGTGAGATGAAATGGCTAATGGTCTGTACAAGTGCAGTAACCTATGCCTTGACTGTATATTTCTGTACAACTATTTAGTAAATGTAGTACAGGCGCTCACGTCCAACCGTAATGCATAAGCAAAATGGAGAGTATGTATTTTTTCTTTCTCTTTTGCCAGTACACTTGTCAGCAACAACTCCAGTGGAAAATCTCACACTGTCAAGTCTGTCTCTAGCAAAGAATGTCTGTGCATCCGGTATCTTCACAACAACCAAAAACTGCAGCATGCTTCGTTTAGGATCAAGTTATAATGGGCCGAAACGGCTGAGTCCATTACGGGCAAGGTTTGCTGCCACCAGGCATGGCTTGGGTGGGCCAGCGCATGGCACTTTCGGGCTCGGGCCTAGCCTGGGCCAGAGAAAAAGGCCCATGCAGTGCTGTGCTATTCACAACTGAAAACTTGCACTAGTGCATCAATAATTCTAGGCTATGCATTAATTTTTCTGTGCTTAAAGGGGCCCTGAAACACTTTTCTAACTAATCACAAACGGCCTCACTATTAAAGTATGTCGTCCCACAAATCTCATGTTGCAAAAGTTTTTCAAATCCTTCAAATATAAGTGGAGCTATTGTACAGTACCCGGCTTTCTGTCTCTTATCGTCTCTGCCACCGCACTGGAAGCTACGCCTTTGAGAAGCCAAGAGGGCAACGCCCCGGCTAAGGGTCGAGTGTCCCAGTGGCAAAAGGGCTTGTCACGGCACCTCATGGCGGCTGCGGTAGACTATGCTACGCAGCATGCAGCTGCCATCTCCACGGCCACCCACAGCAGACGCAGCCACGCACAGTGCAAAGATGAAATGATTTTCTGTTTTTTTGAGATCGCAGACATATTTCATTAACAAAAAAATGGCGTTTATTTATTACTGAGAATGTTCTCACGATCACAAGATCAGCCAGTAAAGTTGGTCGGCCAACTGCTTTCGATAGGCTTTCGATGACAATGTGGATGCAAGAGCAAGCATCTGTTCACGATTTTGACAAGAGATTATGAGTTCCCTGCTGCATGCAGAGCAATAATATTTGGCTCACATGTTCTCAGGAGGCTAATTAACAGATTGGCAACTTTTTTTTTTTTTTTACTGTGTTAAAAAAAAGCGTTTCAGGGCCCCTTTAAATCAGAATTTTTAGGTATTAAACACAGTATAGCGAAAATGATGTGTTGGGCATTACAGGGTTAAGTTGACGGTAGACAAACTGTTATAGCTAGGGGTGTGCGAATACCAAATAGTAGATTTCAAATCGAATATAAAAAAATTTAATGCAAACACTTATGCTTACATATTTTGTGCAAAGAAACACGGTACTGCACAAGCTCAAGAGCCTACTCACATTACGAACCAAGAATGTAGCTACCATATTTATTCAAATCTAGGCCGATAGTTTTCTTCAAATACATAATCATATGCCGAACTCTAGGGTCAGCTTAGATTCGAGGATTAAAAAAAAACACGCCAGGTTGAAATTTAAAACGAAAAATATGGTGCATAGCTAGAGTCATCAAGAAAAGGCAGTATCGCAGCTGCTATTAGCCGTGCCAATAGCCAACTGAATTCCACGAGCAACGTCGCTATTGACCTGTGTCATATCGGCGTGCGGCGTGGCATTATAATGACGCCAAACAGGCGATGCCACCATAGTGCCGCTTTCAAACGAAAAGTTGTGCTAGCCACAGAGCCATCGTCAAACGTTCAAGCCGAGCGGGACTTCAGCGTCGATGAGAAAAACGTATGTCGTTGGAGGGGGGGCAATGGGAGACGCTTTGTACATGTGCCGCAACGAGGACATAACAGGGATAAGGAAAATAAGCACACAAAAACAGAGAGGTGCTGTTCACTGAGATCGTGCCGCACTATCTGTGCATGCATGGGCATGCGGGCACGAGCTTGTGCGCCTCTGCAAGCGTGCTTGTGGTCTGGGCAAGCAGCGATAACGTAGAGTGAGCTAGGCATGTTCATATTAAATAAATGCCGTTTTCATTTTATGAATGCCGTTGTTTTTTTTTTTTTCGGCTTACATTCGAGGTAAGATTTTATTTCTTCTGGCTTCAGACATTCGGGAGTCTGCTTAAAATCAGGGCCGGCCTCATCACCATCAGCCTATTTTATGTCACTGCAGGATGAAGGCCTCTCCCTGCAATCTCCAATTACCCCTGTCTTGCGCCAACCAATTCCAACTAGCACTCACGAATTTCCTAATTTCATCGCAACACCTAGTTTTCTGCCTTCCTATATTGCGCTTCCCTTCTCTTGGTATCCATTCTGTTGCCCTAATGGTCCGACGGTTATCTAGCCTGCGCAATACATGACCTGCCAGCGCCATTTTTTTCTCTTAATGTTAATTAGAATATCGGATATACCCGTTTGCTCTCTGATCCAAACCGCTCTCATTCCGTCTCTCAAGGTTATGCCTAGCATTCTTCGTTCCATCGCTCTTTGTGTGGTCCTTAACTTGTTCTCAAGCTTCTTTGTCAGTCTCCAAGTCTCTGCCCCACATGTCAGCATCAGTAAAATGCACCGATTATAAGCCTTCCTTTTCAATGATAATGGCAAGCTTCCAGTCAGGAACCGACAATGTCTGCCGTATGCGATCCAGCCCATTTTTATTATTCTATGAATTTCCTTCTCATGATCAGGGTTCCCTGTGATTAACTGACCTAGGTAAACATACTCCTTCACAGACTAAAGAGCCTGACTGGCGATCCTGAACACTTGTTCCTTTGCCCAGTTATTCATCATTATCTTTGTCTTCTGCATATTAATCTTCCACCCCACTCTTACACTCTCTCTGTTAAGGTCCTCAATCATTTGTTGTAACTCGTCTGCAGGGTTGCTGAACAGAACAATGTCATCAGCAAACCAAAGGTTGCTGAGGTATTCGCCGTCGATCCTTACTCCTAAGCCTTCCCAGTTTAACAGCTTGAATATTTCTGCCAGGCACGCAGTGAATAGTATTGGAGAGATTGCGTCTCCTTGTCTGACCCTTTTCTTTATAGGTATCTTCCTACTTTTCTTGTGGAGAATTAAGGTGGCTGTGGAATCTCTGTAGATATTTTCCGGTATATTTACGTAAGCAGTCTGTATTCGATTATGTAATGCCTGTATGACTGCTGGTATCTACTGAATCAAATGCCTTTTCGTAATCTATGAAAGCCATATAGAGAGGCTGATTGTACTCTGCGGATTTCTCGATTACCTGATTGATGACATATATGTGATCCACTGTAGGGTATCCCTTCCTGAAACCTGCCTGTTCCCTTGGCTGACTGAAGTCCAGTGTTGCCCTTATTCTATTGGAGATTATCTTGGTGAATATGTTATATAATACTGGGAGTAAGCTAATGGGCCCATAGTTTTTCAATTCTTTAACGTCTCCCTTTTTTGTGGATTAGTATAAGGTTTCCTTTCTTCCAGTTTTCTGGGACCCTTGCAGTCGATAGACACTTTGTATAGAGAGTCGCCAGTTTTCTAGGCATTATGTCTCCTCCATCTTTGATTAAATCGACTGCTATTCAATCTTCTCCTGCTGCTCTTCCCCGTTTCATGTCTTGCAAGGTCCTTCTAACCTCATCGCTAGTTATAGGAGGAGCTTGTGTGCCCTGTTCATTACTGTTTCGAATAGACTTATCCCGAGTCATCTGGGTACTGTACAGGTCAGTATAGAATTCTTACGTTGCTTTTACTATACCTTTGAGATTGCTGATGATATTACCTTGCTGATTTTTGCAGTACATACATCTTGGTTTGTCTTATGTCAAGTTTCCTTCTCAATGATTTCAGGCATCCATTTCTTATGGCTGCTTCAGTCCTTCTCCCATTAAAATTTTGAATATCAATTATTTTCGACTTGTTGATCAGTTTTGACAGCTCAGCGAATTCTATCTTATCTCTTGAGTTGGACACTTTCATTCTTTGTGGTTTCTTTATTAGGTCCCTTGTTACTTGGGAGAGCTTGCCTACTGGTTGCCTTGGTGCCTTGCCTCCCACTTCAATTGCTGCCTCTGAAGCCAGCCTCGTTACGCTTTCATTCATTACCTTTATGTCATCATCATCATCTCTCTGTTCTAAGGCTGCATGTTCGTTTTCAAGCACCAGCCTGAATTCGTCTGCTTTTACCTTTACTGCCTCTAGGTTGATCTGTTTTTTCTTAACCAATTTTACTCTTTCTCTCTTCAAATTGAGGTGAATCCTGGGTCTCACTAACCTATGATCACTGCACTTTACCCTACCTATTCCTTTTACATCCTGCACTATGCTGGGATCAGCAGAAAGTATGAAATCAATTTTGCTTATTTTACCATTAGTGCTTTTCCAGGTCCACTTTCTGTAGCTACGCTTCTTGAAAAAGGTGTTCACTATTCTTATCTTATTCCATTCTGCAAATTCTACCAGCATCTCCCCTCTAGTGTTCCTAGAATCGACACCGTAGTTGCCAATTGTTTGTTCACTAGCCTGCTTTCTTTCCCATGTTTGCACTGAAGCTGCCCATTACTGCAGTATACTGAGTTTGCACTATTCTCATCGCTAATTCAATATCTTCATAAAGCTGATCTACTTCCTCATAATCGTGACTGGATGTAGGAGTGTAGGCTTGTACTACGTTTAATTTATACCTCTTATTAAGTTTGATTACGACTGCTGCTACCCTCTCATTAATGCTGTAGAATTCATCAATGTTGCCCGCTAAGTCCTTGAGATTAGGAATCCCACCCCGTATTGCTTCTTATCTGGGAGACCTCTATAGCAGAGGACATGGCCATTATTCAGCAATGTATAAGCCTCACCAGTTTTAATCTCACTAAGGCCAATAATATCTTAAACAATGTCCGATAGTTCCTGAAAGAGTCCTGCCAAGCTAGCCTCACTCGACACACTTAAGTTAGCCTCACTCGACAGTGAGGGTCAGTTAGATTCGCGTAAATATGGTAGGTATCAGTAACTTAGGTACCTAGGAATCCAGATGTATATAATAAACTCTACTCCTATTAAAGAAAACATCAAATTAGTATTCCAGCACTGAGAACTCAGTACATATATGAAGGTCTGGAAAATATTTTTTATTGATAGAATTTCAATCAAATAGCATTAAGCGCCTTTTTACCTGAAGAAATAGCGAAGTTGTCATAAACACCACTGTCAGTTTAATATTAGGACATACTGTGCTTAATGGCAATTTTCTATTGCTTCGAAAATTTTGCTTTCCAATTTTCCAGGAAACAGGACGGTTTTTCCAACTTTATGGCAGGTGGGTTCTGTGGGTTATCGTCTAGTTAAGGCCGATTTGTGCAATGGACAAAAACGGGGAATGTGCATCATGTCAATTGGCACTGCTTCATGCGGTCATTGGCGCCGCACGTGTCAGTTGCGGTCGGCACTGACGGTAAAGAATATTTAAATCGGGAGGTCCATGGCAAGTTCACCGATGTGATAATGGGCCATAAACCGTCGCAGAAAGCGTGTCGCTAATATGTTCCTACGGGTTGCGCATTAGTGATCGGTTGCGAGATCATGCGTACAGGTTAGATTAATGGCAGCTGAAGTGGCGCTCGGGTTTGCAGGCCGGCAACTACCATGAGCCTGCGTGCTAAGTTTGTGTGCTCGCAGGTGGGCAGAGAGCTCCAAACTGTGCAAATCTATGAGCATGAAAACTGAACACGCGTATACGGTATGATCAATGTGCCTTCCGATGGTTAATTGGCTCAATCTTTGCACATGCATCCATGCGTTTCATATGCACTGCTTTTGTCGTTCTTTCTGTCCGTGTAGTGATGAGATTGCGCGCCACGGCAACACTACCCATATCAAGGCATCGAACACGGCCCAGTCATTCACCCCAAAAATAACTCCTTAAACCATACCCACTTAAACAGTAGTTTCATTTTAAAAGTAGCAAAGTCAAATCCCCGACTCAGCGGCCATTGAAAATAATGTGTTTTGTATCCGCATAAACCGTACCAGCTTCTTGCGTATGTATCGGTTAGCACGTAGTGTTTCCACTTTTCATTGCGCATACACGGCGGTGCGTCGTCTCCATCGGGAGGCCCAGCAGAACAACAAGCCTCAGAGATCGGAACAACGACCTCCAAGTGCTCTGTACGTTTGCGTGTGAAGCCACATCAACATCAACATGATTTCGGCAGCGTGCCAGAGAGCGTTGTGGCGTCACGCAAGCGAGGACTCTCGTCATGCTGAAGCTCAGATAAAAAGATGCAGGATGCTCAGCATAGAAGAAAAATTAGACATCGTTCGTGCTATCGAATCTGACACAAAGAAGTCGGCGCTGGCACGCGACAGGGATCTACTGTTGATTACAGTGTGTGGCATTTGGAACGTGAAGAAGTTGCTCGGCAGTGCTGCTGCGACCATGTAGAGATGTCGGTTACAAGGTTCGACTCTTTGCCATCATTGCCTCTGTTGTTGCAGAAGTGTCGACTAGTGACAATGATGAGGACGACATGGAAAGCGACAGCACGGGCAATTCAGGCCTGACAGTGGCAGCAGCTGCGCGACGAGAACAGCACCCCGCAATGAAAAAGGCGTCCCGTGACTTCTGCAGCGCTACCGCGCGCGTGCACGGAGAACACTTAACGCCAACAAGGAATCTGCCATGCGAGTGTTTGCCGAGAAGAGGGGACTGGCTGAAAAGCTGCCTCGCAGCTTCAGTAATGGCGCGTTTGGCGTCTTGCACGGCGCGGAACCCAGTTCGGCGGCGGCGAGATCCGCCAAATAGCCCCTTCCGCGCCAATCGCTCCTGGAAAAATTTTTGCGGCAGCTGCCACCGGATTCCCTACCTGTGGACCAATCGGAGTGCAAGTCAGCAATTCGAAAGATGGCGGCCAAGCCCGATAGGCTCGTCATATCGCAGTCTTCCAACGTGTCGCGACATCAGAAATGCTCATCGAATTGGTGCATAACTGCACCACCAACCATGGGAAGCTCAAGGAATAAGCGACCTGACAAGGTGGCGTGACCAAGCTTCTCGCGCTCTTGCAAAGCAGGACGAACCCACCAACGCAGGTGGCATCGCCTCTTCGGAGAATGCTTTTGCTCGTCATGCATCGCCAGAAAGGTGCTTGCCAGCAGGCCTAGCAGTGATGAAGCGGCCAAAATAAAAACACGCGAACTCTACGCGAGCGGAGATAACTGCTCAGTTTCGTTAGGGTGTACTAGAAAGGGGGAGTGCGTCCACGGCGGACTATCTGCTGAGGATTTTTCAATTGAAAAATTAGTGGCGCCACTGTTGCTTTCACCTGAATGAACGAGAAGAAAGGGGGTTAACCGAGGGGCCCGATTTTTATTAGTCATATCATAGGAAGCCAACAAACACTGACACCAAGGACAACATAGGGGAAATTACTTGTGCTTAATAAATGAAATAAAGAAACGATAAAGTAAGGGAAATTAAAGTGGATGAAAAAACAACTTGCCGCAGGTGGGAACCGAACCCACAACCTTCGCATTTTGCGTGCGATGCTCTACCAATTGAGCTACCGCGGCGTCGTTTTCCCATCCATTTTTCTTGGGTATTTTATGTGTCCTAGTAGAACCCTGGGAGTGTTAGCCAGCGCCACCACTCACAGACCTTGGCGGAGCCGCTCATTCACCTGAATGAGCGGCTCCGCACGCCGGTCAGACGCTTGTCGCGTCAGAGACCCTACCGCAGCTGCATGGAGCTTTGACAGAAGTTTCACTCTGCTGCATCTAGTTCAGATACTCGGTGACGGAAACACTGATTTTCTTCCCCGCCGACCTGCAGTCAATAAAATGGAGAAAGAGCGACGGAAACAGTGCTAACGACATGACAACGATGGTGCATTGAGCAGATGACAGCCACTCAGCCCGTGAGCTCGCCTCAGCCAATGGGCGCTGCTGAAGCAGGCGAAGCTTCAGGAGAAGGCGACGGCAGCGCCATCGCGATTTCAGTGTTTTTTGCAATGCCATCAGCACTTTCCAAACCGTTCGCTGGACCCACTCCCCCATTCCAGTAGCCTCTAGTTTCGTGTCGCGGGAACATCTGGGATATCCCGCGCTTGCTTGGAAGTGAGCGTCCTACACGGCAGATGGCTCTATCGCGTTCTGGCAGCGCAGAAGGCAAGCAGTGTGCATGAAGCGAATCTCAGCGGCAGGAGCATTCCATTCGCTGTAGAAGCCGGATTCCCCTAGTGTGAACGTGGCATAAGTTTGAGGCCGCTGTCGTCGCTGCTAGGCTGCCGCGGCATCAAACAAAAATAACACCCTTGTCGTGCGAAGTGAATAAATACTGCAGGTTTTTTTCCTATTTCATCGCACTCTCTCAGAGTTCCATTTTTGACAGGTAAGTGGCCGATCTCATGCCATTTCGGTTAAACAGTACTACCGTTAAGTACGTACTTTTTCCGACCTTCGGCCAACTACGGTTTAACGAGGTTTCACTGTATCTGAAAAACTGCACACCAGATATTTGATTCGCAAATTGAATTACTCGAACGCTCACTATTAGATTCGAAATCGAATATTCGAGTATTCACACACCCCTAGCTGTAACACATTCAGGCTGGTGACCGACTTATCTTTTGTAGATTGCACCGAAAGCGCAAACACACGGAAGAAACTAGAACAGTCACAAGCGCTTCACTGCAGAACAAACCTGAAACGGGATTCTCCTTTCCCAACCAAGTTTTTCCTTGGCTTTGCTAGCATCTCCAAGCAAGAAGTCCTAGAAAACAACACAAACATTTTAAGTTGCAATAGTAGAATGATAGGTAGTTCAGCATGGAAAGAGGAAGCAGCCTGCAAACAATGAACTTCCAGCAATGTTAGCATTTGATAGTCACTCTGATAGTCACTGTGATGTTTAAAATATTAAATCAGAACTCACATACTTGCAAGAAGAACAGCCTTAGCATTAATCATTCATCTAACATTACTGAACTCTAATATGCCTTTTGGTTCCAACCACATATGGTTTACGTAAAAGAGAAGCATCTTCATTTTATGGGAAATCTTAATAACTAAGGTGAAGTAAAATATGCATTTCCACGTAGCCACAAACATGTAACATTTTTTCATTCAAATCGATTATAGTAAAAAGAATGCTGGAGCACTTGATATGGTATGACAACTGAACAATGTGTCTCAGAGCCAGTTTATTCAATCTGTTGAGCATTGAAGCTTTATGCAGACTTGGTTCCTTACAGATGCGCAATTACCATTGTTATTGTGCCCTTTTGCACTCCACTCCACTGTTTGTGGTCAGCATAACTTCAAATGCAAAGAATTCCGTAACTACTTTAATGTATTCCATTCTCAGATTCACCTGCACTTGTAACCACAGCTTAATTCAAACTGCAAAATGTACACTTGGGACTACTTAACCCTTTGAGGGTCAATTACATAAATATATGGCGCCGCGAACAAGTCCGAAAATGGTCGATGCCGTATATTTACGGCGTCGTCAGTACGTTTAAAAAGTGCGCCCATTTCCTAACTTTTTCTTTTCTGTCATGTGCTGCTACTATGTGGGAACACAGGGATTTTTTTTCACACACCTCCCTCTCTCAGGTTTCGTTGCATGGTTTGTTTTAGTGCTAGTTCGCTCCCGCGTGTCTATATACATCGTACCGCCCGCGCATTGGCGCGCGCGCGGGCGGGGTGGCGGTTCAGGTTTTGTTTTTGCGGGCAGTTTCGGCTTCTTGTGCTTGTAAAACTGATGGCTATCTCGTTACAAAGGGTGAATGCCTCTTTCTCGCTCGTTCAGTGCTCACAGGGGTGCGCATAGGAAGGATGCCGCCGTGCAAGCGTTTCTGCTGCTTCTTTTTATTTATTTTTTTGACACTCGCGAAAACTAATTGCCTCTGGTTGACGATAAGATGAAGATTAGCAGAAGTTTATCACACATTTTGCTTTTTTGACGGGCACATAACCACAGTTTTCTTGAGTGCGCGCACCTACGCAGTTTGATTACGCTATGGACGTACATATTACATATTAGTGTGTGCAGGAACATTTGAGCCTTGCGAAATATTCTCGTGTGCGCATTTTCAGGGCCTTGAACTATGTGTATAAAAATGCATCAAATTTTTAATTCTTCCAAGTTTATTTCCTTTTTTATTGTTGTTATATGCATGAATGAAGAGTACATATATATACCAACGAAAATATTTTTTTCTCACTTTACGGTCACCTTAGAAAAATTGCGGTGAATGTGTTTCGAAATAAGTCCTTAAGAATCGAAATCTGCAATAAAAAAAAAAAATGGACCCTGGGCAGTCGCATATGTCGAAAAAAATCGACCCTCAAAGGGTTAATGCTTATTAACTGGCTACAGAGCAATTGCATGTTGAAATCCCAAGTAATTATGCATAACAGGCATTATGATCACTTTTTTCCTGTATTCATGAATTCATGCTGGTCCATTACACCTTCACTTCGTGGTGAGTATGTGTGTTCTCTTTCTCTGGAGTGGTTCTTTCGCTACGAAAGTATTAACAATAAAGAAAAATACCACGAATACATCTCACCCTTTCCAGTCAAGTTGCATAGCACAGCACCAGTGCCTGCGCATCTGACATCACAAGTTACTTCAAGAGCATAAATGCACAGTGTTGATAAATATTCTTAAAATAACCTTTAATTTTGTCCTATGTTCTTTCTAAGCAATCGTGCTGCACACATACTATGGACTTATTTAGGTGACGTCGACTGCATTCTTGTGCTGCACTTTACAGCTTGGAAGAAACCTAGCCAACTTACCACTTCTGCAGGGCGAAAATACTTTGGGTTGACCTTTATTCGAACAGCGCCACTTTCTTTCTCTTTTCCAACTTCATCAAGGCCTGAGCCTTCCCACCTATGAAAGGAAGCCATTAAAAATTATTTTCATCACACTGCGTGACTAAAGCACAGGAAGACGAAGACCCGAGAGGAACACATGCAATAGCCCATTGGTTTCTTTGGCCTACTTGGTGCAACACTGCAAGTAGGTACAATGTGAGCAGACAGAGCAAGGAATGAGACAGGATGCTATGCTAACAACTTATCACTTCTGCAGTTGCTAGTCGGCACACCATTTGTTCAGCCTCGCACCTTGGTCTGTCACCATCTGCTTGCACGGTACCATCACATTCAATATGAGCTGTCACGTGTGAGCTTTGGCCAGAGCGATGCTCTAGAGAAATAAGTGGAGAAGGTTTTAATATTCCAGCAACGTGCATACTCCCATGATTTCCATCTCCTTTCTTCATGGAGCATTATTGCGCTGGCCCGCCTAGCAGCGCGTACGTCCTTAGATTTCGGCGCAGCATGCTTTGTCATGGTGCACCACTGCCGTAGCTTCACAACTATTTATTTATTTATGTATTTATTTATTTATTTATTTATTTTTTACGATAGAGCGATAGCTGCTTGGTGGGCCAGTGTATCATTGCTCTGTGTGGAAAGCAGATGACGGAAAGTATGAGGGTATGTGCAGATGGCTGGAATGGCGAAAGCCTCCCTACTTTATTTTGAGAGCGTCACTCCAGCCACGGCACGCGCATTGCAGCTCAAATTGAGTACTGTAATACATACGTACATCCAATAGCCAAACGAGAATTAATAACAAACTGCAAACAAAATTATTAAGGTCATACAGATAACCTGAAAGAATCCACTGGACTACACCTCGCATCCCCCTGCATTATTATTATCCCCCTGTGTAATTATTGTCTGGGGTCCATTCCCCAACAGACTGGGATGAATAAAACATTCATTAAATTCATTTCTACAACCGAAGTTTCCACAGTTGAAAGCTGCTGCCAGACTCATAAAAATCGACTACAGCTTGTTTACGACACAGAATAGTAACTAATAGAATAAAGTTATGTTGAAAGTGCATCTCTTATGCAAAGTAGTGCCAAATACTAAAACAGTGACGTGATTGAGAGCTGTGATGCGAGGGAATTTCGCCTTGCAGACGGACAGCACATGCCGACCGCCTCAGCGAGGTGGTTCGCCTGGCTTACGCATTTGCTCTTTGTACCCTCAGCACCGAGAAAACAATTTGAATTTATTAAAGCACAACATAATTGTACAGCCGTTAATCGTGTTGGCAAAAACCTGGCTTGATCGGCAGCTGTCATCAGAGCCATACGTCACTGAACGGTGCGTCATTGTGAACTGTTCGTTGCTCTCATGGCGACATGCCTTTATTGACAATGTTCATGTAAAATTAAGGAGCATCCTGCAAATACATCTGTTTTGCACTTCCCGACAACAATACAAAGTTTTCTGAGCGTATGTGCATGCAGGGATAGCAGATCTGAGCAGAGCCTGTGTGCCACTCGCTCTCACACCCATCCCATGTATACCAAATCATTGTACGTGGCAAGTCAGACAGTTAATGTGGCTTATGAAAGATGGTCCCCAAAATCGTACCATGTGTAGCAGTATGGTGAATACAGCGACATGATGGGTCATTGGTGCGGGGTGCAGTAGTCCCCGGTGTAGCAAACAGATGGCACCACAGAGACCATATCATTTGTTTCCCCGCACAGGACACCAGCAACAGTCTGTCAACTTCACTTGCAACAACGGTTGTAATAATTGGACACCAAGGAAAAGTAGGCAAATTTGCCTGCTTCATTTTGTTGTTTTCTCCAAAATAGCTTTATATAACGGTGGCCAGTTCACACGTTTTTATCTTCGTCACTGCTTGCAGTACTGTATATTTCCGACTCGCTGCTCTGCAGGGGCTCAACCGAAAATGCTTCGCTACATCCACTACGGCAGCGATCCCGACTTCCACAAAATCGTTGGTTTCACTTGACCACAATTCTGACCCCGACAACATAGTTTAACAAGCTTGCCACTAGAACACAAATTCTGCGGCTGGCAATTAAAAAATCACGCTTTTCAATGTCACCAGTTCTTGAGCTCACAAGAACACGCGTCCAGTCAGTTGCAACTGACACGCGTTTTGAAGTGCCGTTAAAACTGACCATAATTAGCATTAATTATATGTCACATTGGAGAATTTAGGGTTTCATATCGTGATTATCAGGCACAGATCTACTCATTAAAACAAAAATGCCACAAACAAAAATTTTGATCTCGGTGGTCCTTTAAAGGGACACTAAAGGTTACCAGAAACTCAAGTTAAAGTGGTAGAGCAATGTTCTAGAACGTCTAAAGCGTCAATATAATCGCGAACAGAGCTTTAGTAACCGAGAAATTGAGGTAAATGCATGACACGATTTGAGACCCCCCAGCGACATTCCGGTACTAGCCCGATGACGAAAGGACTCCTCATAATTTGTGTTACTAATACTCAACTACTCGTATTAAAAATACCATTTCATTCGATTATAAGACGGAAAAAAATGCTACTTGTCTACGTCTATTCGATTCTAAGAAAAAATAACATTTTGACGTTACCCTTCAGTAATATGGGTGTTCGAAAGGTTTCGTTTTCGCTCGACTCTGCGCGCTCGACTGCGCCGTGCACGCTTTGGAGTTTCAGTAGTTTCGTTATCGCGTCGTGCTGTGAGGGTTCTGCTGGCTCGCGAAACTTTCATTTGGAACAAGCAGCGAGAATGCCACGTCCATGTGATGTCGTGGGAAGCCCTCGTTGCTTTCCCGCTCCGGAGAGCCGGTGTCGAGGCCGCCGTCGTATTACGCAACGACGCCGGCAGTGTGAGCCCTCAGCAGCAGGTCGCGCTCGTCGGTGCTCAAATCGCTGAAGTTGAGCCCACCATCGCGAGCCAATCTGTCGGTGTCAGGGTCCATTGCGACGAGCGTCGAAGTTAGTGTCATAGAATGAAGTACCAGCTTATGGGCGTCTTGCGCTGGAGTTTGAGGTATAGTAGCGGCGCCTGGTGGCGGTGCGGGAAACGACATCTGGGTCGTGCCAGCTTGGGTCGTATTGAGCCCTGCTGGCTGTGGCGGAGCACGTTTCTAGGCCAAGTTTTGCGTCGATTCGCACATTTTTATGCCCTGTTGCGAGTGCGAAAAGGCTCGTCGCTTCTCATAGACCACGCTGACCACGCTGCGAGCTCGCCGCAGCCTATAGTTTAACGAAAACGGACTCTCCGTGTGCCGTGGGACGTAATGTGGGACGTAATTCGTTTCTCCTTCCGCTAGCCACCATACTCCCGCTTTCGCTCTGCTGTCGGCTCTGTCTTGGCTCTGTTTCTGGCCGCGCGTTCGCGTTTTGCGCAGAAAAGCCGTAGCGCCGTCTGCGGACGCCGTTCTACTCACCGATGGCGCAACGTCACTATGAGACCATGATGTCAGTACTCCTCGATCGGAGGGCGGGCGATTTGAACTGCGCTAGAGGTACGCGGACGCTTCAGAACGCATTTTCTCTTAAAATAAGTCTCTCCTTGGCACGAAACAAGCGTTTCGAGGTTTTTGTGATGGTATTTCAACAGTCCACGTTGACTTAATAGTAACCTTTAGTGTCCCTTGAAGACTAGCACCACTTCAGGGATATGTGACCTTAAAATTTGCTATGAGATACACCTTTCATAGCTTCCCAAAAGGGTACCTCGAACAGTTCATCTTAAATTTTCTTTATTTCTTAAACTGAAAACACCCATAAAATGAGTGTTCCAGTTTATGGGGTTTTTTGAAAGCGCCATCTGACCTCTCCACCGCTTCGTGTATATACGAAGCATTACTGAGGACATTAACTGGACTGACGAGGCACTTTTTAGCAGATTTTTGAGGCAGATATCTCGAATATGGTGCTAGTCTTATAATTTCTACTAAAGCAGGCATAACTTAACTACTTCTTAGCGTCCATTCTACAATCACAACATTGCCCTTAAGTGATTAATTAAGATAATTAGCTCAATTTTGGTAATTTGCAAAATTATCCCAGATATCCTTTTTGCTACTTATGTCCACATAGCCTCGCTCTCTGTGCATGTGAGTAAAATAGAGGAGGAAGGTCTTTAATTATATTCTGAGGTATTACGTGCCAAATCCACTATCTGATTATGAGGCACACCATAGTGGGGGGACTCCAGATCAATTTTGACCAGCTGGGGTTCTTAAACATGCATATAAATCTATATACATATACAGTAGAACCCCGCTGTTACGTTCCTCACTGCTGCGTTTTCCCGGCTGCTACGTCGTTTTCATCCGGTCCCGGCATAGCTTCCATAGGATTCAATGTATAAGGAACCCCGCTGTTACGTCGTGGCTGTGAAAACGTTCCCGCATGATACGTCGCAACTTGGCACCCCGAACCCGCCTGGGCTGAAGTAGGCAACGCGCTCCAACCGCCATTTTGGCTTTTGACGAGTTTTGGCTGGGCTTGGCCGGGCTTGGCTATGGAACTGGCTGCAAAAAGCCGCACGGCAGTTCGAGAGGCCGCACTAAGTGGCCATTCGTGAAAAATGCTCTCACTATCATCACTGTGATTAGGGTCACCGCATGGTTGTTGGACGGGTCGACTCACGGAGGAAGGAAACTCGGGAGAGGCCCTCACGTCACTCTTTGTGAAGCAAAAGTGAAACCGGAAGTTGGCGTTGCTAGTGGCGTTGCTCCGCCTACCGGGACAGCTCTCCTCTCTTGTTTACATTTCTCCCACGCCGCGCCGCGCGCAACCGGGCTGCTCGGACGCGCGCGCTCCGCAGCAATACTAAACAGTCGTTAGCAGGTTAGCATGATTACGCCAAAGAGGGCAAAATTTCCCGCGGATATTCCTTCGTCCGTTGCCATTGCCGTGGCGCGCTGACGACGAGGAGCACGAGCCGCATGATGCTGGACAGTGGCCAAATCCTAGCTTTGGAGAAGCTGTCGCGGCTCTAGACCTCTGCAGGTACGTCGCACCTCACAGCGACGCTGACAGCAATGCGGCCTTCCAAGCTATTGAGAAACGTGTGGCGATTTCTACCGAGCGAAAGAAACGGCAAGCCATCATTATAGGCTTTTTTAAGTCCTAAGCGCACTCTGTGGAAATAAATTGTCTATAGTTGAAGCTGCCCTTTTTTTCATTCATTTTCGGAGCTTTCCTCACTGTTGCGTTTTCTCGGCTGTTACGTTTTTTCCCCCGGTCCGGTGAAAAACGTATGAACGGGGTTCCACTGTACTATGAGTGTTCTTGCATGTCGTCCCCATTGAAACGCGGTCACCACAGCTGGGACTGAACCTGTGAACTCTAGCACAGCAGCGCATTGCCAATGCTACTAACCTACTGTGGCAGGTCAAAATTTTGAATGCACTTTTCAGCAGAGTGATGTGAATAAAATTGACAGTAAATACACACGCCTAGAACTTTTTTGCACCGTCCGATCCTGCTGCTTTACCTATAGTCTGTTCCTTTATGTTGTAGTTGTTCAAGGTATGCTGCGTGTAATACCCATGGAAATCAATATTCGACAGGACAGCTCCAGATCACACAAAACGACTATTATTAGCAAATTAAGGCTGCAAGTTACTTACACAATAGTTCGGCCAATGTGCTTGAAGGCCACTTCAACGAACTCTCGGACACTGTGGTATTCACCGGTGGCAATCACAAAATCACTCGGTTCCTTTTCTTGAAGCATTAGCCACATAGCCTAAAACAAGAAAAATAAAGTATACTACCACGTATAAACCACATAAAGGCAAATTTGAGCACCATTTGCCTCTGAAACAAATGCACACATGCACAAATACTAAGTAATCACATTGATTCTTGGCTCCCTCTAACAGTTAGTGGGTCTGGAACTCTGAACATATTTTGGAGCATGTGCTTATAACAAGGAAGACATTTTCTGTTTGTGATGACTGTTGGTGCAGTCCACCATGATTAACTGCACATGTGAGCTTTGACCAACACTTTTCTGTTAATATGCACATTATAAGAACTAAATATTCATTAAACAACGCAGCAGTGTGGTGGCATGAAAAAAGTATCGAAGGCCACGTGATCATTCGAACTCACTCACGCTTGTAACTTCCCATAATGCATTCATGTAGACGTTAAAATTAAAAACGAAAAGAAAAGCTAAGAAGTCCACTTTTACTATAACCAATGGTGGATAACCATACTCCCATAAAGTCAATCACGAAGTACACCAGCCAAGCAACTGTGTTCACACAGCACATGAACTAGCAGTCCCACTTGCTGTTTTGTGCACAGAAACAACATTTCCATAGGATGCTGTTTTTTCTGTACCATGCTACATTGCACTATATATGCGCACTATTAATTCCAACTGTAACAGCAACAAGCCATTGCTTCTGGCAGCAATTAAAGCATTCAGTTTCACTCAGAAGGCAGGTCAATGGCCCCAAGACTGCAATGCCATTTCTTTTATGCACTGCCATGGCCTCCGAAATCGCACTGACCGGTGAACCTTTGCTCTGGCCATTTCAATAGGTGCTCTCCCCAGAGAGAGAGCCTGGATTTCATGGTTCCTTTGCACGCAGTGATGTGGGTCCTGTGAGGCGACTGTGGAGCCCCATATGAAGTGGCTGGGACTGTGTGCAATTTACACATACACTTACAGTGATGCCCCCTTTTCATGCGCCCGCAAGGAATGATCATGGCGTGAGCATGCTATCAATAGTGACAGGAGTTTAGCAGGCTACTAATGACCAACATTGGCTAAACTGTGATGGACAAAGCAGCATAAAAAGAAACAGCCTTCAAGGTTGCTGAGGCTCAAGGTACTTTATTTGTAGAAGCAGTAAACACTTAATGTTGTAATAGAGCAATTCTTTCATGTCTATAATAAACACTCGTTGCATCTCTCAAATTCACCTTGTGTGACTATGTCACTAACCTACTTCAAAAGCCTGTGAGCAGCTGAAAGCTGCATATGCTTCTCAGAACATTGGAACATTCTTGCTTTACGCACACAAAGGCATGCATACACACACGCACACACACATGCATGGACACAGAATGTGTCCCAACTAACATGGACTGTACCTTAACATGGTTCATTTTGCACAAACAAAATTAAGTGCACATTGTTTACAGTCGAGTTAAGAACCCACTAGCAATTTTTGTTGATATTCGATGATTTGCAATTACATAACTTGTTAGCTACTGTTCTAATTGACAAGACATCATTTAAGAAGTTGTAGACAGTTATAAATGAATATCAAAGTGGGATGTTTTCAGCAAGAAGCAATTAGAGCCTGCTTGATTTTTCCACTGAAAATGAAAGCCCACAAACATGAAGGTAAAGGTCCAGGACAACATTCATTTGGGCTAGATGGTGCATACTTGAATTACGAAGGAACAGCGCCAACGAAGACGATCACAAGTGGGGAGAACGACACAGGACAAGCGCCTGTGTTAGTGATACTTCCGTGACCCTCTTCAAAAACGAAATGTCCTATCTTGAACGGTTTGGCAGATGATGCATTATGGTCATTGTGCGCATGTCTGTGATTTTTCTTATATTTGCTGGAAAATGGCGCTTGTCCTGTGTCGTTCTCCCCACTTGTGATCGTCTTCGTTGGCGCTGTTCCTTCGTAATTGAAGGTAAAGGTGCCCCAGATAAGTTGCTAACAGGCCTTACGTGCCACCTAGAATGACTATATTTAAGATTTTATTTAACCTGCCACGCTTTTGATGATTGTATTTTGCATCGTACAGAAAAGAGCTGTGATTTAAAATTCAAAAGTATGCAAGAAAATATGTTCGGCTCATTTGTACTAATGCTCCTATTCAAGTGGTGAAGAGCACTCAATTCCCTTACACAGAGGAGAAAAAAATCAAGAAATGTTGGAAGCCTCACCTCAACATAATCCTTTGCATGGCCCCAATCCCGCTTCGAGTCTAGGTTGCCAAGCTCAAAGCATTCCAATTGGCCCAAATGTATCTTTGCAACGGATCTACTAATTTTTCTTGTTACAAATGTCTCACCTAAAACGTAAGGTGCACACAATCCTATGTCACCACAGTTAAACATTTATGGTCTAGGCAGAAAGCTCACCTCTCCTGGGACTCTCATGATTGAAGAGTATGCCATTTACGGCAAACATGTTGTAGGCTTCCCTGTAGTTAACAACAATCCAGTACCCATACAGTTTTGCAACACCTTAAAAAAAAGGAAAAAACAATTTACAGAAAAAACTGCCTGCACTATGGGCGGTTAGCTCTCCATACAGAAGCTGTACAAAGTAGCTTAGAACACTAATGCTTAATTCACCATTTACAGTACTTTTGAGATAAGCCAAACACAGCTAAATTGTTAACTGAGCAGCTAACGCCAAGAGCAAAACCAGGAGATTTGGCTGACTTACCATATAGCTTAGAACACTAATGCTTAATTCACCATTTACAGTACTTTTGAGATAAGCCAAACACAGCTAAATTGTTAACTGAGCAGCTAACGCCAAGAGCAAAACCAGGAGATTTGGCTGACTTACCATATGGTGACCTAGGATAAAACGGTGTTGTCTCTTTTTGTGGTATCTCTCGCACTTTTCCATATAATTCGCTCGTTGAAGCCTGATAGAACTTCACTTTGTGCTCTAAACCACATACCCTGATTGCTTCCAAGATGCGCAGGGTGCCAATTGCATCCACGTTAGCTGTGTACTCACTCAAGTCAAAAGAGACCTAGAAGAAATGCCATGTAACACACTTTTCCTAAATGGAAAGAGCTTGCAGTTCTCAGGTACATAAACAGCATGAGATGACGTACTCACTTTTACATGACTCTGGGCACCTAAGTTGTATATTTCAGTGGGATTTGTCTGCCTAATAAGCTTCACTAAACACAAGCTGTCCGTCAGGTCACCATAGTGGAGTTGCATAGCTAAACAAAGACAAAAGTGAAGACAAAATAAATTCTCAATGCCATTTAGGCAGCTTAAGGAATGGGGGACGTGTAAACAGGGGATGCAGTCTGCAAGGCATTCAAAAGAATGCAAAGAGGGTAGAACCGAAGCACTTTGGGTTTTTACGTAAACTGAGCCACCTGGATACGCTATTTCTAAATCTTCCTATTAATTCCACAGCACAGGTGGATCTGACATTTTGCAACTTTTCAACCTCATGAAGTCCCAGTCTATGTTTCTTTACAGTTGAGGTGTGCGAGTATTCAAAATTTCGAGCAAGAATCGAATAGTCCTAGCTATTCAATTCAATTCGAGGATTAACTATTCAAGATTTTTGAATATTTGTTATTGTTCAAATATAAGCGATAACACTTCTTCGAACCTCAAGGGAGAGAAAGTAATGGAAGTGAGGATTGTCCTGTATGAGCGTCACAAAAAAAGTTGCGATTGTTGTGCAGAGAAACAAATTTCGAAGTGAACGCACAGGCAGATAATGTCTGCTGAATAATTTCCAGTCATTAAATAAGAATGTTGTGCCCTTAAGAAATTTGTTGTCTCAATTTACGCAAAGCAATTTAGCACTTGGCCAGTGTCGCTATTTTTGTATCTCTTAAAAAAATGAGTGGTGCTGTAGTATAACACCTCTCTCCTTCGGTGAATACAACAACCTACGGGCACCTTATGATGCTTGTTTCATTGCAGTCATTGTCATGATGCAGCAGATAACTGAAAGGAAATGTTTCTCATTACAAGCTGAGTGGACGTCCAGTCTTGAACATGCATGCATAAAATAATGTACACGAGCCTCATTATTTTTTTAACCACATGGATTCTGTACAAATGTTGTATAACTGACTTTGCTTAGAAATTAAAAAAATATTCTATGTTTAGAGATAATTTTTCTCGAATATTTGTATTCCATTCGATTAGAAAATTTAACAAATCAAACAACCCTACCTTTCAAAGAACTGTGACACCAACTTATATGGTGTACTCTAATCTAACATACAGGGCTCAGCGATTGAAACACAATTCTCGGTCAGCCCTTTTTTTGCCACCAGTGATCGCTGGGTGATCGCTGAGGAGGCCGAATGCAGTTATCATGCATCAAAAAGATTTTCGCTTTCATGTCACATAAAAATGCAACATCTCAGTGTCACCAGCACCCACCAGTGGCGCAAGAAAGTACTGGCTGTCATGTTGTCCGAGTATCGCATTTCAATCACTGAGCATTGTACATATGAGGATAGTACCTAGCACTACTACAACAGTGCACATGGTGCTGCAGGGTCACGCCAAACTAAAGTGATAAGGTTTCCCAGGCCATGAAGTTTGTAGAAATTGAGGCTCAATGCTATGAATTGGTGAAGTGTATGAATTCCTTTGTTTCATAGACTTGTCAGCGAAAATGCATAGCGCAGGAAAAAGAAGGGAGAGGAGAAAAAAAATGAAGGCGGGGCCTGTGACGTATGCGCCACGCGGTCCTCAAGGTCTGGTATGGGAAAACACAGGGAAGGAATTTCGCTTGCGAAGGCTAGCCGGGGCGAGTGGAGAGAGCATCTTGCTTGGCAGTGGAGCCTGCCTGCTGAAATCATGTGTTGGCGGCCCTGAAATATTTCTATCTCGGCTATTAATGAGCTGGTTTGAAAAATTTTTGCAGCAGAACACTCCCTAGAGGACACGTAACAACTTCCAGCATATAACCAAAATTTGGTATGGGGCCTGGTGAGGGGCCCTTTAAGATTTGATGGGTCAATGGAAAGATACGTCAATACACAACCAATTGGTTTGCTTCAATTGATTCATGCTATTACTTATGCAGAGCTTTCAGGAGACATCCAATTGCCTTGAACTCTAAATTGGCAAGTGTATGCCAGCTTTTTTTTTTGTTGCTTTTTTTCATGTAATCTGCATGTTTTCTCAATTTTCTTAACATTCAACAATGTCACAGAACACGCACAATTGCTGCTCTTCGCATCAGCTGGCGTCGCAGTTTTTTTATTTCCAAGAATTCAGAAGACATACCCTTTTCTCTAACCTCAGCTACATGCAATGCCGTCCCCACAAATTCTGGGAAAAGTGCAGCGGCAGCAATATCTTGTAGAGCCCTCAATCTGATTACTGCTTCACCAAGCCATTTACATAATGGTCACGTGTTAGCTTGCCAGAGTGAGTACACTAGGTGCAAATAATTTATTTGTAGCACAAATACTGCATAAGCAAGGTGTGCCTATCAGGACACATGAAAGGAACTGTCCAGAATGATGCACCACTTTGCCATCTCTAA
This sequence comes from Dermacentor variabilis, assembly GCF_050947875.1. Classification (NCBI taxonomy): domain Eukaryota; kingdom Metazoa; phylum Arthropoda; class Arachnida; order Ixodida; family Ixodidae; genus Dermacentor; species Dermacentor variabilis. The sequence goes on along the minus strand of NC_134568.1, from coordinate 273,894,535 downwards.
AGCCTTTGATCAATAAATGCATGGATGCTTATGCACAACTTAACTAAGCAGGCAGAACAAAAGTATTATAGTAGATTACTGACAGTAAACAAACGCAAATATTGGTAATGGGCACACAAAAATCAAATGCATGCTAGCTGCATACTTACGGACAGGATAGGCTAGGACAAGATAATAAACATCACAGTATAACGAATGTAAATTACATGGTTAAACAGAGCTGGAAATGGCCAAGGGACTCAGGGTTTATAAAGGAGTAAGCCTAGGCATGTTGTAGCTTGCTCAACGTTGGGGTTATATACTATATAACAGAGGGCCACTTAAAGGAAAGTCTGAAGTGGCCTGAAGTGCCAACCAGAACAGCAGTAGCTGGGCCTATGTTGACAATGGTAACAAATTAAGGATGATAATAATGGTGTGATTACAGAATAGCACTGACTGTCCAATGACAACAATGATGGCATGATAATGACATGATAAAAATGACAATGGCAATGATCTCACAGTGCAGCCAATAAGGGTGTACAAGAGCTCGCATCACAGACAAGGGATTAAATCCTGCGCAGGGACTATAGCATGCTTTCTACTCATGTCTGCCATGGAAACTTGATAATCATAATGATGCACATGACGGGCACTACAAAAATTGGATGAGGTAACGCTGACAACCACCACAGCTTTAGGGGACAGATATGGTATGTGAAGTGGAAGGCTTTCAAAAGGACAGGGTGGAAAGTGTTTTATGGATTAATGCAACCCAATACATATTTGCTTTTCATCTGGCTGAGTGGTCACCAAATAGGCAGCAGGTCTGGAAGTGTGATTGTAGTCCCTACAGACAGTTTGAGTGATTCAGACTGAAGGAGTAGCACAGACACAAACCCTTGTTTTTTACATCTAGGCCTGTCCCTTTCTTTCAAATTTGTTAGTGCTTGCAACAAACTTCCTGCCTCGCTCTTTTTTCCAATTCTTTTGGCCATGGTGTTTTTTCCTCCAGTTTGAAGACCTTTTTTCCAATCCTTGCATCAAAAACATACATTTAATTGCAAATTTTGAGGCACTACGGCCACTGATAAACCCACTAATAATGAACATATAACTGCACATTGATGAGACAAGAATCACTTTGAAGTCCCTATGAATCAGAGCCAACTAGCCCATCAAAAATAAATTCCTTATGTGTTGCTTGTGAAAGCTAAAAATGAGAGGTACAGTCATGTGGTCTTGCAGAGGTGCGCACATAGAAGGTGCTTCCATTCCGTGATACCAAAGCTAGAACCGGGACTGGTCCCGGTTCTAGCTTTGGTGCTTCCCATTGCCGCTTTGGTGTCCTGGAGGCGCCGCCAATAATGTGAAATAATGACACGTCCTTACATTTAGTAAATAACACGACTGAATAAATATAATTACATTCAGCCGCCAACTTGTGACTAAGTTCAGCACTACTGCGCCCTGCGACTCCTGCTGGCACGCCTAGGGACAATAGGCAAACGTTACTCCTGAGAGCGAGAAGCCCCATGCAATATGAAATGCCACCTACAGTGTTCCTTCAGAAGGCACAACTTATCTCAGAAGACCTTATCTTCATAAGGCTTATCTTTCTCTATTCTCGCAACATTAGGAGCTGCGAGTACAAATGTAGTTCTAGCACTTTCAAGCTTTGGAAGCAAAGCATGAACCCTGCTGACCATGGCTGGTGCAGCCCTATTAGACAACTACCCTTTGTAGAACAATGGCAACAGGCTGAGGCTCTACAACAGTTTATTAGTATTATACTACAAGAGCTTGAAAAAGATTTAGCATTTTTTTCTGTATCCTAGCATATGTAGTCAAGAAGAACATGGGCTACAATGATATTAGTGGCCTGGATTCCATAATGTATGATGACTTACGAGGAGGCATTATAGCATGGTGCGTGTAAGTGACTAGACATGTAATTTATTTAAGAATACTGCCACTCTCGCATGAGAAAATGGTTGCAACAAAGTATGCATAAAGAACATATCACAATAAAATCACAGAACATAAGATACTGGCGCATACAATAGTGCATTATTACAAAATCAAAGGTTGAAAAGCCCAATTGCAGTAAAAGAAATTACCCACAGCACCTCATCGGCATTACAGTGGGGGCGAAGGGGGTACAACACACAAAATTTGTAAGTACAGTATTAGTAATTAAAATATTGTTACAATTATTAATCAAAATTAAAATACCTACCATAGTTAAGTACAATTTAGAAGTACAGAATGAAGGATAAGACACCTCCAATGACAAATGCTCAACAATATTTAAAATATGATTAAATAGCAGTTTTAAAAATTCCAGTAATGAAGAGATCTCCCTGTGCAAGACAAGTATAGCTTTCTTGATCACTGTTATGGACGAGTTTAGTAAATTAGCCTTTAGCAGTTGAGCAGTAGTCGAGTTAGTGCTGCTCTTTTCGTGACAGACAGCACGACTATCTGAAACAAAATGGCATGTCTATTCGCAGTGCATCAAGAAATGCTTGTTATGTGTAGGCCGTAATTTTTCAGTGGAAACATCTTTTAGGACCAATATTTGCGGGGTTGTGAGACAACTGGTAATTGAACTGTATAGATGCTAATTTGCCTTTGTTTTGAAAACTGGGAAGGTCAGCCATGTTTAGTAAATCAGTTAAATAACAGGATTGAATAAAAAAGCATTCGATTCTATTAAACATGAAATATTACGTAAATTACCATTCTATGGAATAAGAGGTATTGCTCTGGAACTTAATAGCTATTTATCGTCAAGAATACAGTGCACAGTTGTAAACAGTGTTCCATCTGCTTTTGGCGCAATATGTACAGGTGTTCCACAGGGCTCCATTTTAGGGCCCTTACTTTTTTCTACTTTACATTAATGATATTATCAATGTACCTGGTTCAGCTGTTATAGTTCTGTATGCAGATGACACTAACATATTCTTGAACACTTTAGCAAATGCAAACAAATATCTGGATACATGCCAATGAGCTTCAGCTAAATGTGAAAAAAAAAATGTAGTGTTTAAACCTAAAAATAAAATTCTAACCTTCAAGCCTGTCCTCCGTTCCAGAGGAGAAACACTGAATGTGTGAGGTCTACACGTTCTCTTGGTGTGGTCTTCAGTGAGCAGTTAACCTGGACTGAGCATAGTAATTACTTGCGTTCCAAGATATCACGCTCAGTTGGCCTAATGCATAAATTAAGGCTTCTTCTACCAACCTGGCTAAAAAAACAACTATATTTTACCCTTATCCAGTCACTTCTCCACTACTGCTTATTTGTATGGGGTAGAACAATGTCTACAAACCTAAACTCCTTATTTATCTTACAAAAAGAAAAAAGCAATTAGAGCAATCCTAAATGTTCCATGTACACGAGAATACTGGCGACCACTGGGCCCTTCTTAACACATATAAGTTAATAACACTTCGACAGGCAATAGAGGCTCATTGCTTGATGCACAGGAAACCTAACCTTAGCTTTTGTGCAGTTGCATGGCCTGATGCTGTTTATGAACTCCGATATGTCTCTCGCAAAACTCCTGAGGTTAGAACTAACTATGGGCTTCAGACCTTTGAACATACCATTATAACTTTCTTGAATGACAACAAAGATATCGAAACGCTAATACACGAGTTCCCAAGTAAAATACTTTACAAAGAAGAGTTATGGATCTGTTGCTAAGGTCATAACACACAACTTATACCTACTGTAGTCTTAACGTAGCAGATTATTTACAACATTGCTGGATAACGGTGGTTTACTTATTTATTGATTTTGTGTGCTCTCTTTCCTGTTCCTTTTTACAGCTGTAATTTCAAAAAGTACTCATCTTGAAACATTTATATACTGTACAGAATTATGGATGTTCTTTTTTTCTGCGATTTTAATGTTACTTTAGAGGAAAGCTTGTCTCAAATGTACTGTTTGTCACCACAAGGAGGATAGGCCTCGTCAGGCATATACAGCCTTTAGCCTCCCTCCTGACGTGGTGATGTATGCTTGGATGCTGTATATAACATTAAAAAGAGAAAAAGTTTGTGTATTTGTACAAAAACTGGACTGCTTTTCTTTTGTGTGATGTCATGTTTTGAGTATGGGAACCACAAACTATTAAAGGGACACTGAAATGATTTTGATGATTTTGCACAAACACACTGAGTTGCTCGGTAGGTCTTTCTAATCATTAAGCGATGTATTTAAGTGTTCAACGTAAGGCGTGTAATTTATTGTGAGGCTTTAAAATTGTGCATTGCTACCGATCACAGTGGCACTGCTTTTCTGGGTTTTCACGGGACCCCTCACAACTGATGTGAGGACACGTTCAGCACTGTGACAGAACACTCGCAACGCCCGTTGCTTGGATAGCTCTCGCAAGGGGGGGCTCGACAACCAGGCAGCTAGCAGGGAGGTTAGAGAGGCTTCGTGCGCTGGCTCCAAGACAACCGGAATTAGACAACATGACGTCACGTGATGCAGAGCCAGTAAAGGCGGAGCTTAGCCTTGATCCCTCAACAAATGAGTTGAGGCAAAAAAGCATAGCTAAGGAGGAGGGTAATATCTAATCATCCCTAGCTATCTTAATACGAGATGCTTCACTTAAATTGTGGTGCTAATGTTTTACTGTAGCTGTAATTTACACGTCTACAAAGTTTGTCTAAACCATTTCAAGGACTCTTTAGCACTGATCTATAGCTTTACAAAATACATGTATGAAGTAGTACTGCCTTGAGAAAGTGACTACATGCAGAAAAATGCAGTGTGTGCTACTCTCACCAAAGGCTACCATTAACACTGCTACCATGTGATTTACCAAACAGTACCTACATCCTTGCTGATGGGTCTTGGGGTCTTTGTACAGATGCTCGATCCGACCCGTGTTGAAAGAGCTGGATCTACGAATTATTCCATGAACTTCATAGCCTTTGCCAAGAAGAAACTCGGCAAGGTATGATCCATCCTTCCAGAAAACAAAAAAAGTGCAATTAGATTTATGACAGTATAAAATGAAAAACCTATTAAAATCTTTTTTTTTAGTAATCTAAGAACCACAGGGCTCAAAATAAATGTTTCAGGACAGAGTATTATCAAGGTTACGATGTGTGCCAAGATAAAGCAATATTTTTATAATCTGAAACCGAGTGGTGTGGTGCACACTTGCGCATACAAATAATGCAGCACAGCTCCCTATTTCATGCTTGCACAGGCAAGCCACGAGGAATTTCATCTTTCTCAACTACCCCTGTGGCACCCGAATTTTAGCTCCCGATGGCACATATTGACGATTTTTTAAAAGAATATGTTCAGTTATGAACTAAACATTCTCCACATGCGGCTTCCAATATGTTCTGCAAGTTTCTCCAACATGAAGCAAGAGTTGAAACATGAAACTCTTACATTAGCTGCATGTACTGCAGCTCATGAATGAGGGCGAATCAGAAGGTCTTTGCCTTTATTATTTCTTTTTTAACCAAATTATGGCTGTAAATAAGAAGTCAACATATCCATTCCCAGAGGTGGACCTTTTTTTTTGTACCGGCCTGGCCTTATCTGCCAGTAGCTGCACGGCACGGCGCTGCTGTCAGTTGTTGAAAATGGTGGTTGTGCTTCACACTTCCATGGCATACGAGCAATTAAGTGTGACAATCAGAACCGCCGAAAAGCTCCAGTCATTTCACAAGGAGTCTGGACCACCCACTGTACAGTCCGGACCTTGTCCCTAGTGAGCTCCATGTTTTTGGTCCGCTGAAGAAGTTCCTGGCAGGACAGTGATTCCCGTGCAAAGATGAAGCCGAGACTGCAGTCTGATGGTTCGACAGTCAGCATGTCAAATTTAGTGCTGCGATAAGGCAAATACCTGAACCAGTGTGGGGACTATGTGGAAATGTAGTGTAAGGTACACAGAATACCACGTAGATTTGTAATGACCTGCATGTACCTTATTCTGGCTCATATAAAACTAGGGCAAAGACTTCCTGATTCGTCCTCATATATTCAGTGAGACAGTCATACCATTCTTCTGTCTGAACCATTATATTTTTTTACATATGACCATAGATCTCACAAAGTCTTTAACCCCACCACAAAAAGTATCCTGGGAAGCTCTCTTAAATGACAAGGTGCGCATCAATTCACCATGCTGTATCATTCAGCATGTAAATCACTGAAGTTTTTATACATCATCTCTGGAAAAGTACAGTTATAATGAATAACTGATGATGTTGCTTTTTTAAGCAGCACCAGCAACCAGGTGGAAACTGATGAAAAGCCTGTTGTCATTTAACCTAAGATGGCTGGTAAAAAAACCCCATTGTCCTCACTTTCAATACCAAAGGCAGTGGCTTTATGAGGTCATTCCTGGAGCCAACCCTCAATTTCAAGAAATGATTCTGCAGTTAGTAATACCGCCAGAGAAGTGGGAAGAATATTTCTGCACAGTGAAAGTTGATTCACATTAACTTGAGTTTGCAAATGATAAATGAAGACTGCAAAGAAGGCACATTAATGTTAATCATGCGACACTGGGCCAACCTTTAGCCTGAAGCAAAAATGAATGAAAGACAGCTCCTAATTCCCCCTGCACAACAGACATGCTTGGAAATAAACTGTGCCATTGGCAGATATTTTGAAAGATGGTATCATAAATATGTTAATAGTTTCAAAGCTGAAATAAAGGTCATAATTTTGCTTAACAAGCTGTAAGCAGGTCACCCTGCATTCCACAACATGCTACAAGGGGGTACAAATTAGCGGCACAATGGAAGCTGCGAATAGGACTACAAAATGGTATGTGATGTCATACAAATACATTCTAAACTGAATTTTCATTCCCGTAAACGAGAACGTGACGCTGTGCAAATAATGTTTATATCAATGGAAGTGCAAAAAGATAAGCTTGCAGGCTAATCAATACCTACCAGGTAAGTGCATTATGATGGTCAAATTAAAAAATTACATCCAAGGAACTGCCCAAAGTAAAGCATTAAGGCAATGTTCCAACAACAAAATTTCTGGCAGCTGCGGCCAAGACCAGTCATTATAAGTGAAGAAAAGGCTTCTTAGATCAGGTGGATACGTTGCTGCTTCGGCCTTACAGACATATAGGCCAGCATAACATAAGGGTTCTTTTTCTTCAATTCTATTTCGCTCTTATCATCCGACCTTCATGAATGGTCGATCCTGGTGATAAGGTAGGTGGAGTGCCCATTTCACCACTGACAAAGTGCAAAAGGTAAAGAATTGGAATATAATCATTACATCATCCCTACTATACAGTAGAAATAAAATTTTACAGAACAAAAGTAATGCTAAAAGTTTGATGTTGGAATTCTTTCAATCATTAAAAAGAAAGTACTTTACTTTTGTGCATCAATGTGTATCTTTCTAACAGTTCAACATTCCAGTTTGAAAATTTAAAGACTGAAGACAGACACTGCCACAATAAAATGAGGAGTTGTCTTTGTTGGTTCATCTCTGTGCTGGGGAAAATTATTTTCCCTGTTATCTGTAAAGACATCCTACACTTGCACAGCAACAATTTCATTTGCCAGAAAAAGGCCATTTGTAATCGCACATTTGTTAGTTTGCTTGCATAAATGATCATGAAAGCAATACCAACATGGATAGCTGCACTGACTTCCACTTTTGTATTCAGCAGCAGTAATATATGAATTTGGATGCAATCCAACTATTTGCTTCTAAGTGTTCACCAATAAACACACATTATAGTTGTCTGTTTTTCGTAGTTCTGTATAAAACTTAGGTTTTTCGTATAACCAGAAAAAGAAAAGCAAAAGGAATGTGTGTTGCGTAAGAGGAAAAGTTAGTTTACGTTCTAAAGGTGCTGCTGCAAACAATTTTCCTGCCAATGGCAACTCATAAATGCGTAGATTGAAAAAAAAGAAAAAAAGAACAGGGACGGTGACCATCTTGTGCGCTGCATTCTATCTATTCGACGTTACCGCGTTAAACATACACAACTCACGCGGCAGGAGTTCGCGTACGTTTGCCACGTATTCACATGAAATGCGCTATAAAAAAATGGTGCCAGAACAAAGCACAAATCAAACGCGGCACTAAGCCCTATTAAATGATGACTGTTCACTTACTTGCCCAGTAATTCCCGAAATTAACGCAACTTTTCTCTTGGAACCATCCTCCCCCGATGCCATGTCAGCTATGAAGCTTCGTTGAACACATGCAAGTAGAGATTTTTTAAAAAATGCGTCAGAATAATGTCACTCAGCAGACGGCACACCAAGATTCAGTGGGATAAACTGTTGGCTTCATTACCCAACACGTCTTACTGCAGTTACTGGTGATGCTGGCACCGGACTACCGGCTTTGCTATCGGCGTTAAGCTTGTACGCGTGTTTCGGCTGCTGTAGAGTACGCTACCACAGAACACCTATATAAAATACCGCCTACCGCCACAGAATACCAGCGAGCATGGATGCAGTAACCTTCTCTTTTAGCCAACAAATCAGCCAAATGTCAAGTGTCAAGCACGGTAGCACGGTGGTGTCAAGAAGCGTCAAATCATGGAGCGTCAAATCCATGGCTAATAGAAAGCGTCATCACCAAATATAAGCGCCAAGCAATAACAATAATGTAAAACTCCTAATTCATCCCATATTTTTTGGCATATTCTTTTTTGCTTTTAATGTAAAGAAAAGGTAATTTTGCGTACGTCGTGGTTGGTTATGATGCGCGCTTTTCCGGATTGAGCGCTCCGGTCGGCTCCGGCGTCCGGCACCCTTTTCCGGTGTACTGGCTCGTGGGTCATTCAGTGCTTAAGCTGGGTCTGGTGCTTTAAAAAAAGATGATCTGCGTTAAAGGACGCGCGAGTACTCTTGCTAATTATGTAAAGGCTTCATCTAAAGCCGTAGCGTCACAAGTCCAGCCAATAAGTCCGGTTGTTGAGGTGAAAAAAGAAGTGAAGGTGCCGCCGTCGCCTGCTAAGCTCTCGCACTATGCCCTTGCGAAGTCTTTGCCAACGAAGGAACTGCTTGCTTGCTCGGGAAGCTTTACAGGTTGGTTAGCAGAAGCTTTAATTCACAGAATAATTAAGGTTTACCTTACATATTTTGCTTAAAGGAAATTGTATTCGTTTCTAGTGATTCATTCGTGATCTCCATGTTCATGACCTTGATATGGAGTTTCGATCTCCTTGTGCTGTATGGCTTGCGGTTTTTATTTTATTGATACAGCCCCAGCTCAGGTACGAATGGCCCACACGGACATCAAGGTGCCAGATTTTTCTGCCTACCGGAGGAAATCAAAGTTGGATCCTACCAAGTACTCGCGGGATGCCGAGGTATCCGGCAAAGTGCAGACCTACCTTATTCTCGGCGGTAAGTCTGAAGCCAAACAGTTTCGTACACTGCAGCGTTACATGCAACAATCCAAAGCAGGAACATCATTGAAGTTTACCTGTCCGTGTGTTTACTTCTAATGTACAGTGCGTTGCTGTTTGCTCTTTACTATATGCTTTGTTTTCGAAAGAACCAGCTGCGAGCATGTCTCGCATATAATCGATACCAATATGGATAGCGCAAAAAGAAAAAAGAAGGAAAGAGAGAGAGAAAGAATCGCTAAATCCTAAAGCAACATATTCGTTATTGTACTACCTGTCTTCCTTCAGTACAGCATTTAGATCGAGAGTAATGCACCTTAAACCACTGGAGGGTGTAAGCCGAGTCTAACCATCGATATTTTGATATTTATTTCCTTAATAGCAAATACAGCAATGAATTGGGGAATAAAATGTGAACTTCTTGCCATTTTGTCGACACCACTTGCGTCAGTATGCCTGCGTTACGCAGTTTGTTGCCAGCACTTGTGCATGCATTGTCAGTGCGTGTTGTTGTAAACTGGAGAAAGAAAACAAGAGGAGCGCTTAATTTTTTTCTAACGCTTCACGTAGTTCTGGTTACTATTCACAAAAATGTAACTGCTTCTGATATCATTTTTGTGAATAGATACGAACTTTAAGCACACTTGGAGATCACTAGAGGGCTGAGAGAGCAAGCTAATTGGGGGCAATACTGAACTAAAATGTGCCGTTATGCTAAAGCAGACCAAATTTCATGTTGGGAGGAGTTCACTGGCATGCTACTAACTCATTATTTAGTGGATAGGATTAAAGCACCTGTGTGTACTTGCAGCAGTGTCTTAGTGGCTGTTGTACTCTACGGCTGAGCCTGAGGATGTGGGTTTGATTCCTTGCTGCACTGGCTGCATTCTGATGGAAGCAGAATGCAGAAACACTCAGGTGCTTAAATTTAGGTGCCCAATAAGTAGCTCGAATTGGTCAAGTATAATCCAGAGACCACTGCCCCTTATTATGGCATCTCTAATAGCCTGTGTGTTGTTTGGGGACATGCAGTGTGATAATAGACATATTTAGCAGTGTTTTCAGTCCTCTCTGCTTTGACCAATATATCTTAACAATTTGCACACAGCTGCTCAGCAGGAATGCTAGTGTGTGTGTGCACAATGTTCATACTGGCAGTGGAACATAGAACACTGCCAACCAGTGGCATAGCCAGAAATTTCGTTCGGGGGGAGAGGGCTCACATTGCAGATTGGTCTCCTCCTCATAGAATTTGTTGAGGGATCAAATACATGAATAATAACTGCATTGCCATTGCCAAAGATGCTGCAAATGAATATTTGGATGCTACGCACTGTCAAGACAAGTCAGTCAGTCAGTCAAGAACTTTATTGAAGTCCTGAGGAGTTTCAAGCCATTGGAGATCCCACGCGGGGAACTCCTCCGGCCGAAACCGTAGGCGACGCCCAAGTCAGGACGGGAACGTGGTGATGCTCTGCCAGTTCTTGGGCTTGAACATAGTATGTCCCGAACATACGTAGTACATACATACATACATACATACATACATACATACATACATACATACATACATAGTATGTATGTATATAGTCCCGGGACATACGAACTGAAGTTTGTATGAACTGAAGTTCGTATGTCCCAAACTTGGGGCGTACGAATGTAAACGAATACACTCATATGTCTCAAAAATTGTGCCCGAAATAACTTATATCAATGCTTCCGTGTTTTTTGTCTATTTAATAAGTAAAAAAAATATCACACGAGCTTTAGAACTATATCAGTTCGAAACCAGCAAAGCAGTGCATGCTGCTGATATTAAAAATGTAAAGGCCGTGAAATGAACAAGTTGAAGACAAATATTTTAATGAAACTTTGTCATTCAATAACCTTGTTAACATTATTGTACATTTGCAACGGCGAGGAAAAAACTCAATGACACTGTCCTTTGTTCCAAATATTGCGCAGGAGCAGCTGTCACTGGTCGTGTATTGTGAGTAATTGCTCCCAAATTATTGTTGCAACAGAGAGCACATACAAAAAGCAGGAGTTCTGCAAAATATATAAGGGTGAGTCAAATGAAAGTGAGCCAATGCGAATATATGACAAACAGGGTATTTTATTTAAAAGTCTCCATGAGCATTTATACATTTGTCCCACTGAGTAACGAGTTGCATGATTCCCGTCTCATAAACATCCTTGGGTTGCTGCTTCAAAAAGTCTGTAACTGAGTCTTCGACGTCATCGTCCGACACGAGTCTGGTTCCCTTGAGCTGTTTTTTCAACTGCCCCAAAATGTGGAAGTTGCAAGGCGACAGGTCTAGGCTGTATGGTGGATTTTACGGCATTTCTCACTTTAACTTTGCCAGTTCTGTGTTAACCACATCAATGACGTGGGGACGGGCATTGTCGTTGAGCAAGATGACCCCATTCGTCCATTTTTCACGTCGTTTGTTCTTGATTGCGACACGCAGCTGATCCGGCATTTCACAATATTGGAAACAATTGATAGTCTCTCCAGGTTTAGCAAATTCGATCATTAATGGCCCCTGACAATCGAAAAAAAAGTCAACACCTTTCCGGCGGAAATGACGGCCTTTGCATTCTTTGGGGTGTGGTGAAGTCGAATGTTTCCGCTGTAAGCGTTGCCGTCGTGTTTCAGGCTCGTAATAGTGGCATCATGATTCGTCCCCGGTGACAGCTGCAGACAAGAAGTTGTCACCCTCATTGTGATACTGGATCAGATGAGTCAAGGCAGCGCCGAACCTCTCCGTCTTCTGGTGGTGGTTCAAAATCTTGGGCGTCCATTGTGCACACTAGAGCCGATAACCAAGGAAGGAAGGAAAACTTTATTTGGTCCTGCAAGTAGTGATAATTAATCACTAAGCGGGCCGCTCCCACGTCTGTACCGGAAGGCCAAGCCTCACGGCCATGTCGTGAGCCTGCTGGACATCCCAGAATTGTTCATCCAGGTCCGGGCTGCGAAGTGCAGCCTCCCACCTGGACGCATCCTTGATCGCCGAGTCTTCAATTCTTTCACAAGACCAGAGCATGTGTTCGAGCGTGGCTAAAGCACCACAATCTTGGCAGTAAGGCTCTGTATACGTCTCTGGATAAAACATGTTCAGTCTCCGTGGGCAAGGATAAGTACCAGTCTGTAGTAAGCGTAATGTAAGTGCCTGAGCCCTGTTTAGTTTAGGATGTGGCACCGATAACCAAGATGTTCATGAATTATGGTGTGAACCAAACCGTGACTGATGTTCACATGCTCTCATAGTTCATAGATGAATATCCTCCGTTCTTGTCTATTCAGCTCATAAACCTTTGCAATTGTGTTGGGGGTGATTGCATGGTAGTTTTGGCCTGGTGTTGATCGTATTTGCAACTTTCACGTCCTTCTTTGAACCATCTGCTCTAATGCTTCACAATGGCCAATGACATCTAGTGTTCAACGTACATGGCAACCGTACAGTGACTAATTTCTTTTTGGGAAACACCTTCAGCTATCAAAAACCTCACGACACCATGCTGTTCAACTTTTGGAGCGTCCATTATGTCATGCAACCGTGTTCAACCCAGTGTATAAGAGCAGTAAAGAACATTTATCCTCACACCTGCGTGTCACTTTTGTAAAAGAGAGATTCCTGTGTGCTACGAGCATGCCTCGCAGATAATGAACCGAACCATTATTGCTTGGGGTGGGTTGGGTGACTTTTGTTTGACTTGCCCTCGTACATTAGAAATGTAAGGTACACCGGAATATACAAATGCGAAGACACAGCTTGATAAAAGGCAGAACAGTGCCACTGGAAACAAAGTTCTATACACATATACAGAAAACTGTGCAACAAAATATTTAAATACACGTATAAGTCTCCAGTAAATTCACATATCTAAGGTAAAGTTACAGCATATTATGCGTCAAACAAGGCAGATAAACATGTTGGGCAATCACAGATCACAAAATCCTAAGGTTGCCCCCTCCCCTCCCTTCACTCCCCTCGATGTATCACACGCGATGGAAGGCGGCGCACTTCCTCCCTGCTTTTCTTCCTTGCGCACTCAAGACTGAGCCACCAGCGTCGGCTCACCCATGCCCCTCCCCCTACATTTTCACTCGCGCATGCGGCGCGTGGTCACAATATTATCGCCTTGGACTTAATACAAAACATGAGGGCGACAGCGACGGCAGGAATGCGCCTGGAGTATCCATATAATTGCTATCACAATAATATAATAAGAGTATCCGGCAAGTGAAGCATCCCGTGGTCCATTACTTTCCGCAAAAGAAGAAGTAACCAAATTGAGCTTTCGCCATGCGGCAATTCGCTGCGCCGCAACTTTTTTTTTTCTTTTGTGGGCCTGGAGCACCGAAATAAAAAGAAACTCAAAGGAAAGCACGTTGGCCACAATGGAATGCCTACTTTGGGCACCTAATGTGGCTACTGAAGGAATATTGAAGAAAACATGAGACGCTTGGGTCACAGAGAGCCACACGCTTACTGCTATGTAACCTACACCGTTCGAGACAAGACTTTCCGGAGAGTCCCCACAGTGATGGCGGCGAGCGACCATTGTTTATTTTACTCGTCTGCTATCCACAAAGCGTCCAAAACTCTGCCAGGCGAAAATCCACTTGGCCAGACAAAAACAAACGCACACTGAAGGGCGCTGCGCAGTGGTCAGGGCAACACGAGAAAACGCATGTGCTCTGGCTGGCTTTGGCAGCCCACGGGTAACGAGAACAAGAAAATTGAAGACTCTCAATGTGTCCTTGCAAATAAAAGTCAAAGTAAAAAAATAAATAAGAACGTAGTTACCTTTTCTGACTTTAATGTCTTGACATGAATGCTTTGGCGCAGGTGAAATTTTGATGTTCTTTTCTGTGACATGACGGCACAAATGAACCACCACAAAGCTTCGTCACATCAGACCTCACTGCGTGCTCCGTCAACTTGTCTAATGGTGTGTTTATTTCGCTTGTCTCGTTGTATGGTCTGACGTACAACGTTAGAAAAGTTGATGCAGCTTTGATGTCAAATGTTTAAACAACATTGAACCTGCAAAGTTCCGGAATGATAATCTAAAGTACAACTTTGGGAATGTCAAGGCACCTTTCGCATCAGAAGTTTATGAGAACTTTATACCAATAAAGTTTCGGGATTGAAATCCATGCGCTTCGTAGCTTTAGTGGCCTCCGTGAGATGTTTTGATGAGACCGTTTGCCATCAAAATGTCCTTGAAACTTCATGCTCAGATGGGGCTCCTTGTGTTGTGTGACCCCCATTGCATGGGCGTTGCCATGAAATCCAGCCTGAGTTCGCAATGTTCGTGCTGAAATGTCTTTTCGAGCGTGAAAAAGACATTCTATGCAAAATCTAGAACGATTTCCGCCGCTGGGGGTCGTTTTGGTCGGCGGTGCTTGATAGCACGAAAAAATTTCGAGGCGGGGGGGGGGGGGTGCTGAAGCCCCGTAAGCCCTCCCCCCCCCCCCCCTGGCTATGCCCCTGCTGCCAACACTCTGCTACAAAGGCAATTCAGCATAACGTGAGAGTGCGTCTACTTGGTTTCTTTGTTGTTTGCAGCCAAGCTGATTGCACATCGCAGGCATCTCTGATAGACGCGCTTTTTAATAAGCAAAATGAACATTGTTCTCTGCTGCGGCTACCTAAGCATGTGAAGTATGAGTGGAGTGTAAAAGACTTTGCCATAAATGTCTAATTTCATTTGAATGAGAAGAAAGGGGGTTAACCGAGGAGCCCGATTTTTTATTAGTCATATCATATGAAGCCAATAAACATTGGCACCAAGGACAACATATGGGAAATTACTTGTGCTTAATAAATGAAATAAAGGAACGATAAATTAATGGAAATGAAAGTGGATGAAAAAACTACTTGCTGCAGGTGGGGAACGATACCACAACCTTCGCATTTCGCGTGCGATGCTCTACCAATTGCATCAAGGGAAATTAGCTGTTCTTTCTAATTTATGTGTATATATAATAAGAAAAAGAAAAATTAAGGGGGACAAAGGGGGGCAACTTCTTGTAGCTTGTTTGCAGTAATAATGTCAAGAGAAAAATTCTGCGCTCTATGAAAGAATCGATTGCTGGAAGGTGTTTATACTATGTAAACGTTATGGATAGATTGGTACAGCTACAAAGAACAAAATTGTAATTCTTGTAGCATTGGTGACCGGCTGAAATCACAGGATTTGCTGCTACAGCATGGTTATATTGTGCCAAATCTCTAATTTGTCAACGTTAGGATTTTGGGC
Source organism: Dermacentor variabilis (assembly GCF_050947875.1). NCBI lineage: Eukaryota > Metazoa > Arthropoda > Arachnida > Ixodida > Ixodidae > Dermacentor > Dermacentor variabilis. The sequence continues at coordinate 273,878,891 of NC_134568.1, read as the reverse complement.
TACATTGCACTTCATATTTTCAGGAATTAAGCATGACAAGTTTAATTAGTGTGTAGTAGTGAGGCCACATTGTGGTGTGTCTAACTTATTAACTGGGTGTACACTCTTGGAAAAAAGCATATAGAACACAGGCTCCCTGAAAAAATTTAATTTCTTTGTAATTCAGATGCACAAACTGAAATGGATGAGTGCACTGCAAAGTTAGAAATGCCCGATTTGGACTACAGTCCTCAACTTCAAGTTGCATTCATAGGTGGAAAAGAAATCTGCTTTACTGTGGAATCCCTGGTCCATATACTTTCACTGTCATAAATTTTGGCAAACAGAACCTTATTTTACTGGGGGCTGAACAGTAGCCAAAAATTCTAATGTTAAATTGAATATTGTGTATATTGTAATTTTGTTTCAAATTAACAGAAACACAGAAACAAGCAGCTAACAAATTGCCTGCTTGTTGACAACATATGAGTGTATCAACTAACAGCAATGAACAGCCTAGCTTATGAGCAAAATCTGGTAAATAGCAGTGTGCTTAATATTTTTCTTACTTTTGGCTTAGTTTAAAACTTTTTGTGGTGCATGTTGTCGTGTATATGTTGCACTCATGTATGTCGTGTGCCTACACAATGCATACTGCATGAGGAGTTAAAAAACTGTTGTGCTTAAAGGGGCTGACAACCATTTTTTATGGCACCCGTTTTCTTTAGTGTAAGGGAAAGCTTACTGGTATGAGCGTCCAATCATACAGTGGTAACGTGCAATATGCCGTGGAAAATTTTTTAGCAGAATTTTCCGATCTGCTTTGAGAATGTAGTCATGCTGAAGAAACACGCTGGAAACAGTGTTAGGTGAGCGTGATGGCGATTATAAGCCAGCACTGGGCCAGTATTTTGAAGCAATGCCTTTTCCGTTTCTATGCCTTTTCAGGCTTTTTCGCGCTTGGCCAGTGGTCAGAGCGATGGTCTGCCCACATTATCAACGGGATCAGGCGGCCGTGTGTGGTGGATGATAAGAATAGCATAGAATAAGGCATAAGGCACCGCTACAAAATAGCGGCCCTGGTAGGAAGCAGACAAGTGCAGCTCCAGCTGTACGAAGGTAATATTTCGTTTATCAAGCCAAGGTTCCTGCAGTTCATGCCTTATGAAGTGTTGAATTATATTTACAATAAGTGATGTACGAATCTATGTCTTAGTGATGGCTCCCACCAAGTAACAAACTGATCTGGAAGGCTGTGTTCTTGCTGGCTGGATGCACCAGGCTTTTCTTTTTAGCCGAGCACAGTGGTAGGATGTGCCTGTAAATATTATTGCAGTGCCGGCACCTGTTCACTGCACAATTCGTCATTGGCACTTGATATCTCGCAGAGACCTCAGAACTCGTTAAAGAATCCCAGGTGATCCAAATTTCCAGAGTCCTCCCCTACGGCGTGCCGCATAAGGTCATGGTTTTGGCACGTAAAACCCCAGAATTTAATTTTTTAGAGACCTCAGTACTCTGGGTACTAACTCACAAACTCATGTGCGCTATGATGCATTGAACGTCTCTGCCCGCTCCGCTGCTCCGTTCATTACCACGAAGGCAGTGTTGCTCATTAGTGCGCACTTTCTTTTTTAATACGCATAAAATAAAGTGCAAAAGCTTAATAATATGCGAACTGCAATTTCCACCTATGAGAATGCTGTGCTTAATAACAGCCGACTTACATACATTAATCTCGTATACTACACCCGAAGTACAACGACTTCAGCACCAGGCTGCGCCATCTACTGATTTTTGAGACTTTCTTTGCCAATTTAAAATTATTATTTCTACTTAAATCACGAACAGTGTGCTGGATTCTATCACTATAAATCATGGTCATTTCATTGCCATCAACATCTCGCAACACATTCTGGCCAGTTGTGAGTCCCTTTAAGAAATGATGCACAGCTTTAAAATGAAACCACCACGAAGCAAACATAAGTGATGCAATGCGTCTGTGCTTGCTAAGGCTTGTTCAGTGTTGAAAAATTGACATAACTAAGTGGGCATTGTATCCGTTGTTTATGTTGATGGTCATATATCCAAATACTGGGAATTGAAGTGCTGAATAGAATTACTTCGTTGACTATTAGTTGCTTTGAATTCAGATTTTCAGTGTTCATGAGAGTTTTAAAAATATTTTACAAATGTGAAACATTTCGAGGAAAATAACAATGCTTGTGAATGGGCAGGAGCAAAGCATGTGTACAATTTGCAATCGCATTTATGTGCAGTTGGAGCTGTGGGGGCCACGTATGCTGCCAAGTCCATCGTAACGAAATTTGTGTCGGCTCTGGCTGCCTCGGCTGATGTATTAGCCATGGCCAAAATCGAGGTGAAGCTGAGTGATATTCCGGAAGGCAAAAATGCTACCTTCAAGTGGCGGGGAAAGCCACTGTTTGTACGTCATCGGACAAGTGAGGAGGTCAGCAGGGAAGCTTCTGTTGACTTGAGCTCTCTGCGAGATCCACAGGACGACAAGGAACGTACACAGAACCCAGAATGGCTGATTGTATTGGGTATGCATTTTCTTTGAAAATTTCTCATAGTACTTCAGAGACATTGTAACACCTTGGAGTGCAAGGCAGCCAAGGTTTTTCACTCAAGGTAATATTTGGTTGCATATTATGAAATGATTGTATTTGGCTTCAACAATCTTGCTGATTTGCACTTTTTTTTTTGTGATCCTGATAACTACTGAAAGGCTTCTTAGAAGCACAGGAAACATTATCTTCTATGGTTAATATTAATAATTTTTCTTAATAGTTGTCTTTGGTTATCTGCATCTAATCATTGCAAAAGAGGGCATGCCAATGCGGCACAGGCAAAAAAAAAAAAAAAAAGAGCAGTGTGAAATTTGCCTTATATTGTCATGGCCTGTCAAGGTTGTTCTTTTTTTAATCAGTGCTTATGTACTTATTTGGCATAGTCGGGCATAGTCTTTACATTGAAAGAAAGGTGGCGGCGTACAGACGCGTCATAACCAACTTGATCTACCTTTCGCAGGTTGGTGGTAATTCCGTTCCTACTTGTGGAAATATTATGGAGCCCCGTCGCTGTTGCTGCAACGAGTGTATTGCTTATTGCCTGCTTGTCGCCAAATTTGTGTTTGCCGGGACATTCGCGGTTCCCTGGTGCTCTCTGTTCTTTGAATTATGGCAAACACGGGTACTCTCGGGGACGTTCTCACGGCTTTTGGTGAAAAGCAACCGAATAGCATAAAAAAGGTTGTGAAAGTGTTAGGCGACGTACTAGCGAAGCTTGACAAGTTCGCAACTGACGTGAAGGACGAAATTGCAGCCGTGCGAACATCAAACACTGATATCCATTCTGAACTAGAGGGAATACGAGGGGCTATGGGTTTCATGAATGAGAGTTTTGAGCAGTTCAAGAAGGATGTCGTGGAGCTCCGTCACGAGGTGACCAAAGTCAAAACACAGAATTCTCAATGCCAGTATGAAATTAAACAGATGCAGAAGGCACTATTGGAAGCTAAGAAAGAAATTATCGAGCTAAAGCAATACAGCAGGAGCCAGAACGTAGAAATAAAAGGCATACCAGTGGTGCCTGATGAGAATCTGTGCAAGTCAGTGGAAAAAATAGCAACATCTGTGGGTGTTGATGTCTCCGAAGACGACATTGACGTTGTGCACCGCGTCCGTTCAAAGGGCAAGGATATACCTAATGTTGTGTTGCGCTTTCCACTCATGCTGTGCGGGATAAGTTCTTCTCTGCAGCTAGAAAGGCAAGGCTTACCACAAGAATTCTTGGCTTCGAAGAATGCAATCCAGTTTATGTTAATGAGCATCTCTGTATTGGGAACAAAGTACTGTTGAGCAAAGCACGTCAACTGCGCCTAGAGAAAAAATAGAAGTTTGCTTGGGTTTCGCAAGGAAAGATCTTCATGAGGAAGACAGAAACCTGAACTGTATTGAGAATTGAAAGTGATAGCGACCTGGCTCAAATTTTATAGTTTCTTTTTTTCTTGTACATATCTTCTCGTTGTCTTTCTGTTTCATCATGACTTTTAGTTGGGATCAAGTTGATCAATTAATAAAACACCAAGATGTGTTCTCAGTTTTTCATTGCAATGTGCGCAGCATCCAAAAAAATCTGAACTTACTGAGTGCTTACCTATCAAAGCACACATTTCTTTTCGACTTGATCGCTATTACGGAAACCTGGCTCAAAGATAAAGAATCACCATTTATACCAGGCTACAAACTTTCCTCTCTGCCAAGAGTTTCAAGGGCATGAGGAGGTGGTGTTGCCTTCTTTATAAAAGAAAGTATTGATTTTGAAGTCCTTCCTGCCCTTACTATCAGTGACCCTACAATTGAGGCACTTTTTATCAAAATTGAGTGTGGTATAACGGTCGGTGTGGTGTACCGGCCTCCCAGTTCTGCTGTTTCAGTTTTTATTGAGAAACTTGAATCAATTGTAGAAATCTTAACCTCTAAAAAAGTAACAGTGTTGTAATTGTAGGAGACTTTAATATAGATGTTTCTAGAGAAACTAACAATTACACCTTACTTCTACAGTCATATAACGTATGCAGTCTTATAACAGAGCCAACGCGAATCACAGGCAGTTCTAGCACTTTAATCGATCATGCGCTTACGAACATCCCATGTAACAGATGGGGTGGAACTTACCTAGATCCAATAGCCGATCACATGCCCATATTTTTTGCTGTCAAAATCGAAGGAAAGATATCTGCGAACATATCTGGTCATGAACGGCAGAAAAAGATGGACTATCAATTAGTTTGCGAGAACCTGCGGCAAGTAAACTTCTTGGATACCTATGATACCGACATAAACAAAGAATATACAAACTTCTTTACAGTTGTCCAGAGTGCCGTCTTGCATAGCACCATACACAAGTTCTCTGGTCGATATGTTGCACCTATATGCCCATGGATGACTCGCGACATCCTACGCATACTAAAAGAGAAAGAAAAATGGCATGAAAAGTGGAAACGTGCTAAAACCAATAATTATTATCTAAGCCAGTTTAAGCGTTTCAGACACCATTAGAGACATTAGAGACACCTATCGGTGTCTCTAATGCGTAAAAGAAAACAAGAATACCACTCTTCTCTTATCATTAATGCTCAGGGCAACTCAGGTAAAATTTGGAATATTGTAAAAGGTGCAGTAGGGCTTCGTTCAGAGCAGCGTATATTGCCTGATGTACTTAACCAGGAAACAGTTGATGAATTTAACGAGTATTTTGTAAATATAGGACCGCAACTAGCAAACCAACTTCCTCAAGTCACCGAATGTATGCAGTCTATCCAATCAGTGGTGAATACTATGGTAATTGAGGATATCACAGTGGATGAAATAATAGCAGTTGTTAATGGACTAAGAACTGAGGCAGCTGGGCTTGACCAAATACCTGTTAAGCTAATTAAGGACAACATTGACATATTAGCGGGTCCCCTCCTTCACCTATTTAATCATTCCCTTGATTCCGAAACATATCCTTCAGAATTAAAAATAGCAAAAGTAATTCCGATTTATAAGGACGGAGATCGCTCTAGTCCATCAAGTTATCGGCTGATTTCAATTACTACCGTGATCAACACAGTGTTTGAAAAGATACTCTCTGTGCACATAAACAAATTCATATCCAAATACAATATACTGAGCCGTGCCACCAACACGGTTTCAGACCTCAGAAATCAACTTCCTCCGCTGTTTTCACCTTGACGCACCTACTTAATACGGCTCTCCAGCAGAATAAAATTGCGGTCGTTGTCTATCTTGACATAAAAAAGGCCTTCGATACAGTTGACCATCAGATATTACTGAACAAAATTAACAATCTAGGATTTAGGGGCAAAATCCTGAACCTGCTTCGAAGCTACCTCAGTAACCGCAAGCAGCAAGTAATACTTAAAAATTATACGTCTACTTTACAAACTGAACTAACTGGTGTGAGACAGGGTTCCGTTCTTGGGCCCATGCTTTTCTCACTTCACATAAATGATTTCCCTGCAACGCTTAGGCATTCACAGGCTTTGATGTATGCTGACGACACCGCTCTTCTATTTACTGGAGACAGTCTGCCCGATATACAGGATAAAATAAATGCAGAATTAGATAATGTTTTTAAGTGGTTCACGTCCAATGAACTGACCCTTAATCTTAGTAAGACTAAGTATACAGTTTTTCATTCCAGGAAGAAAAAGCTCGATACTGAAATACTGGACATATCATTACGTGGCACAAAACTACAACAAGTTGTCTCCTACAGATATTTAGGCATTTTCTTTGATTCAGACATGCACTGGAAAACTCACATTAAACACCTTTGTTCCAAGCTTGCTTACGGATGTTATATTCTTCTTAAGGCTCGTGAATGTTTTGGATATCCTGTCCTACGTATTCTGTACTTCTCCTTCATTCAGAGCCACATATCGTATTGTATTGACTCATCGGGAAACACCTTTATAACTTACCTTGAGCCTGTATTCCGTCTGCAAAAACGCGCATTAGGAATTACCTGTCACCTCTTCTAGGTGTACACAATCCAGCACGTACTTGTATAGCTCATCGCATGTGTTGCCAGTGCAGGCATTGTATGAATTGAAAATTGCTGAGGTAATTCATAGTATTATCGAAAACAATAATCCACTTCCAATTACCTTGTTTAAAATCCCGTTACGAAATACAAGAGCTGCAAGTAATCAGTGTTTTAATTTGCCCCATGTCAAAATCTGTATGGGAAAAGGCTCGTGGAATTTAACGGCGTACTTATTTGGAATTCTTTGCCAATACATATAAAAGAAGCCCGTAACTTTAGGTCTGCTGTGAGAAAATACTTTTTTGAAAAATACTGTCAATAAAAGGAAACTTCTTTAAATTTAGATTCCTGTCTAAGTTGTACACATCAATTGCTCAAGTTGTGCATGTCAATGTCATTGTTAAGTATTATGTCTGTTTTGTTGCTCACGCACGTTGAGGATAAAAGAACACTGAGTTACATTTACCTTCGTGTCTGAGTTATCTATGTTTATATTACTATTATGTATTATGTCTGCTGCTTTTGTGTGCTTGCGTGCTGCGCTTTATAGCCTAAGTTCACTATGGACCCGGGACTAGCCAATGGCTATGGGTCCAGTAATGCTTTTGTATTTTGTAAAATATGTTGTAAATAAAGAATGAATGAATGAATGAATGAATGAATGAATGAATGAATGAATGAATGAATGAATGAATGAATGAATGAATGAAAGTCATGGTCTGTATGTATGGGGTTTAGTGCATATTATTAATGCACTTGACAACTGTGTCATTTGCACAAGAATTTTGACTTTTGCAGTAAAATTGTGCAAACGAAATGTTGCTTTGATGCTTGGAGCAATGTATAGGGGGTATGTACTGAGCTTGATCTGCGAGGTGGCAACAGCATCACCAAGGTAGCTGTGCCATATTGCCGGTCACATCATTTGTGCAGCATCAGAGAAATACCGAAAATTTATCTCGTGCGAGCTGCTGATACCTGTACTAGTAGCTCGTTAAAGCCACTTCTGGCATTAATAAGTAGTTGCTATATTGGCACACACACACACACAGTGGTGTTTTGTGCACTGTGCCATGGAGGCTTGTTTGTTTAGCATAAAGTCTTTGTACGGTGTATCTGCATGTCCTTAAAGACTATATGTGCTGTAGGTGTACGTGAACAGATTTGCACCATTATGGTGATCTGTGCTGTGTTTGGCTGCAACAGTAACATGAGAAAGAAGCCTGGCGGTCAGCATATTACCCAGGTTGGGTTCTCGATACCTAAGGTGATCTAGCATCAGTACCAGAAGGCAGAGCTAACATCACAAAGAAGGACAATGGGGTTTCAGCTACATTAACCGCCATGGCAGACCAGACAATGGGGTTTCAGCTACATTAACCGCTATGGCAGACCAGACGGGGATGCAATACAAAGCCTATGGAAAGCATTTCATTTCTGGTGAAGCAACATTAGCATTTCTTTGCACGATGTAAGTGGACACAACGCACAGTGGGCTCTGTATTGCCAGTGGTTATGTATACAGTGGTGGGAGGTTAAAAATTAATACCTCATACTTATTTCTATTGAAAGCAAGGTGTTTCTCCCGAAAGCAGGGTGTGCTTCTCATAAGCACTGTTAAAAACATGCACAGTTCCCTACGCTTTATGAAATGCATAAGAACACCGTTTGAAGGCCCTTTAATTTGTAAGCTTTGAGTTGCTCACATGACGCAAAGCTTGTAGTGTTCACCAGACTTGTGTACATTTTCAAGAAAAAAAAAGTAACGAATTGCAATGACCACTATAAAAACGTAATTGAGCAATTATTTTAGCATTTTGGCAAATTTTTTGCCTTTGCCAATTACTTGCCTTGTTACATAACACTCCTTTCTGTAGTGCCTTTGGGCCTTGAAACTATGTATAATAAATAAATAAATAAATTACTAAAGTGTAATCATTACATTTACAATACTTTGCTCTCAATCTTTAACATTACACAAATACAGTAAATAGAACGAGCTGGCCTGGATCTTTTATTGTGTCTTCTGCAGCCCATCACATGTTCTTCACTAGCAATTGCTTTCTTAAAATTCTGTAGTATGTGAGACACCAGCACTGAGAGAGAAAACTCACTCGGTGTGCATGTTGGAGGGAAGAGTGGTGTTGTAATTTGTGAACACTTTGTGCACAAGATTCTGGTTACCAACTGATAGAATGCTTGTGTCTGGTCCCTATATCAAGTTTAGCGCTTCATTGCTGCTGGGGCTCAGAGAAAGCGCACCTGGCAGGGTAATGAAAAGCTTTAAATGTTTTTCTTATGTGATTTCCTGGCATAGCGTTCAAAGTGTCCATCGATATCCAGCCAAAACAGCACTAATTCAGATCATCGGCCAACATCTGGTGTAGTATTAAAATGAGGAAACAAATACTGGTGGTTGGGTTTGCTCATCTGAATATGTGCACATGCGAGGCTACTGCAGGGCACAACCATGGGCATTTTACTCTAGTTCCCACCAAATTCAAATGCTTGAATCTCTGTCACCTGTTGCAAAGTAAAAGAAAAAAAAAAGTATGGGGTTTTACGTGCCAAAACCACGATCTCGTTATGAGGCATGCCGTAGTGGGGGACTTCATAAATTTGGACCACCTAGGTTTCGTTAACATGTACCCAAATCTACGTACGCAGGTGTTTTCGCATTTCACAGTTACAGAGTAAAGAGAGTAATTGACCAATTGTGAAACTATGAAAATTTGTAGTGATTACAAGTCATTCATTACATGTAATTTGTGACGTACATGTCTGGTGTCCACAATGAAGTCCTTAAAGTCAGTGAGGTCCACATCATGCAGCTTTGTGTTCAAGCAGGTCAGCACAGGTGCACTTCTTTTTCGTAGCGTAATATTTCTGGTCGATTCAACCCACGTGTATATGTGCTTGAGCTCATCGTTAGCAAATGTTGTATGAATTGAGAGCCAAAACTAACAGAGACGTCAACTAACTGTGTTTTGGCAGCAGCTTACATACAAATGTGTGAAATCATGATCGGCAATATGGCGACAACTGTGGACGTGCTCTTTAAGAATGACATCAAATGCCTACCTGCTATATGTGGTATAATATTCCATAAAAGCTTACATGTCCTTTAATGCCTGCTTATGGGTGATGCCTGAGTGCCATAAACATCTCGCTGGGCCAACTGCTTGAGAAAAATTATGCTACATATTTCCTGATGGCTGAAACGTTGTGCACGTTACTTTTTGGCAGGAAAAATCAACGTTTTTATTCCAAGCTTGACACGCCAAGTCGGCGTGTTATGCCCCCTCTAGCTAGAGTTCATGCCCATGTGAAATGACTTCCGCACACCGGAGTGCTGTGTATGCTGGAGTCTGAGACATGCCTCAGAAAGCAAAGAAATCTTTACATTGAAACAGTGCTTGTTGGCTTGGGAAAATTCCATCAGTGCAACATACTCATTAAGACACATCACACAACTTCATGTCAGCTTCTAAAAAGCATAATATCGCTTTTCGGCACTTGGCAGATCATATAACAAGGCACATAGTTGCAACAAATGCTACAAAAGGAAGCACCTTGTTTATCTGATCTTGCTAATGCTACATAGCATTGTTGAGCACAAGAGTTATTGGCAAAAGGAAGTAAATGAGAATGTTTACTACAACATGGCACCACACTGGAAGACAAATGATGACTCTAACCATTCAATATTTATAGCCCTCATTCTAATAGAAACCACTTCACTGATGAGCCTCCATGTGTTTTTCATGTATCCAGAATGTTGGGTTCACACAAATGTTGAACTAGCCATATCATGTGTATGTGTCCATAGGACCAACACACATCTGTTAATTCTTTGTAAAGGAAGCAGCAAGTTTATTGAAATAATTGACCAAAACCATGGTCCCATTTCCACTAACTTAGCACACATGCCACCTGTAGCACACATCCCCCCCCTTCCTTTCCTCATGCTTGCGCAGGAAGGCTGCACTCGAGGCATACATTGCACTTGGACTTTACACTGAGCATGACACTGCTCTTATATGAAATTTGGCACTCTTATGCGAAAGTACTTGTATATATACAAACTATATACAGGGCGTCTCACTTAACCTGAGCCAAGCGTTAAAAATATATAAATGCTACATAGCTGGGCAGAAACAAGGTAATGTTGTTTTCTGTCGCTTGGAGATATTCAGATTACTTTTTGCATTCTGCCTAATAAGAGTCTTAATAAATCAACTTCTCAATTATTACAGTTAGATAAAAAATGTCAATGAGAAAATTGTAGAGCAACATGGGAAACTCCTGACACAGCTTTCTGTTGCTCAATATGTGCTACATAAAAATTTTTTTCAAGCATGAAAGGAGCCCGCTAATACACGCAAAGTACCTCAAACGGCCAGTCGTGCGACGATTTTGAGTGTATTCACACACTTCTTTCGCACTCTGAAAAACACCTTTATGTAGCACGTATTGAGCAAAAGAAAGCTGAATTGGGAGCTTTTCATGTTGCTCTACAATTTTCTCGTTGACACTTTTAATCTAAGTATAATAATTTAGAAGTTGGTTAATTAAGATGAAGTATCTAATTAGGCAGAATGCAAAAAGTAATCTATTTCCAATCGACGGCAAACAACAACACCTTGTTTCTATCCAGCTACATAGCATTATCATATTTTTGAAGTTTGACTCAAGTTACGTAAAGCACCCTGTATAATATTCTTCTTTACTGTATTTACAAGTCGCTCTTGAAAGTTTTGTGGAAGCAAATTGGGGCTGCTATTCCAGCATTAATCATGGCTGGGATTATGGTAAACTTTTCTGCTCTGTTTATATTCCAAATACACCATTAGCCCTCAGTGAAAGGTCAAAATGGCTCACAGCCCATATGGGCATGGCCCAAGCCGTTTTGACCTAAGATATAGGGCTAATGGCACATTTGGAATAGTTTTGTGTTATCCTGGCCATTATTTCAGCTTTTTAAATTGAGTAAATGTGTCTAACAGTGTATCGAATTACTTTTAACGTAGAAGAGCAATCAAATGTTGCCTTGGCAGGCAACAGGGAGCAAGTCACTTTGATTATACAGTGGTATCTTGTAAAAGCATTCCTCTCTGGTATTAATGGTTGCCCTTCTCCTCCTCTTTTTATTTATGGTGCACTGGAGGGTATGAGTCTCCACAGGTGCCAGGCAATGCTTGCAGTGTTCCATCCAGTAACACGATGTCATGCTACGCTTTCTTCTTTCTGGTTGCGTTCCAAATCTTGGCATAGACAGCTACTATCTTTGACAGACATCTGTCATCCTAAGCCCTGATTCAATCCTGTTGTAGACCACAATGACGATAGCTTCAACAAGACAGCATCAAAGTCATCAGCAATGCATGTGTAGCTGCAGGGTGAGGCAGAGTTGAGTGGGCACCATTAAAGCAAACTTGGGATCTGATTAATTAAGCATGAGTGCTGCTTAGGCAAGAGACACTGTCTAGGGAAAATGCAGGTTTTGGAAAGTGATGTGTGCAAGTTGTCAAACTGTATAAATCTGTGTAGTATTCATAATGACACAAGCTAAGTAGCACCATTGCCTAAACTAGAATGTGGTATGAATAATTGACTTAATATTTATTAATGCGATAAGCTTTCTTAGGATACTTCACGCACTTTCTGGTGTCTATCTGTCTGTCCTAGTCATGTCTCTGTTTTCCCACCTACTTGGGTCACTGGGGTAGGCCATGGTCTAATTGGTAGAGCATTGGGCTGCTGTCCTGAAGAAACCGGGTTCGAACCCAACTATTGGACCAGCTTTGGTCACTGGGTACTGGCAAAGTGTGTTTTTCAGTGAACCTCTCTGGTGCCAACTTGTGTCACTGGGTATGTGCCGCTCTTCAGTGAACCTCTTTGACACAAACTTGGGTCACAGGATATGTGACCCAAGTTGCAAAAATCTTTGTTTACATGGGTGTAAGAAATTAGATGCCAGGGCAATGTCCAGGCGTGTTCGTGTTCTAGTATGCTTAATTATGCAGAGAAGTTGTCATCTTATGTGTCAAGCAAGTTAGTTTAGCTTGTTGGAACGAATTGGAATACACTGTCTTTCAACATAACTACAGGCATGTGGCTCACTGCATTTGTTCACTTTATGCTGGTCTGCTCACTCTGGTTTGTCCTTGCACCTGCTTCCACTTTTTTTATTCCGCTGCTCATTATCTTGAAGATCGTGGCCAATATAATTTCAGGATTTTTAGCACATCTGAAGCTACGAAGGGAGGGTAGGGATTTCAGATGGCCATAAAAGAGACAGGTAACCTTTGTTGATATTGTCGTAATTAGAGGAGCAGTATAATATTTCACTTGAATGTTCATTATTGCAGTCTTAAGTATGGTGGTTTTATTTGCCTAATGCTAACATTTCAGGGCCTCGTTGAAGGCTTCAGTTGAGTGCTTAAAGTGTTGTGCAGTGTTGTAGTCATCTTAGTAGTGGTAATGTTCAATTTGACATACTGTCGGCATGAAATGTAACATGAACAGTGGAACATGTTTTTGAAGCATAACTGAAGTCACAGTATGCGCTGTCAGGCACTCATTGCCAAAGACAAGTGCACACATCCACTTTGCTTGTTAGAGTGTGAGGATGCTTGCCCTACTGCCATAGTTTTATGTGATTTTTGTTTTCTTGCCTTTAAATAAAAGAAAACAGAAGCTCAACTCCTGCAGTAGGGCAAACATTTTCACCCTGCAGGCAAATTGAATGCTTATGTGCCCGTCTCAGGTGATGACTGGCCAATGGCAAGCACTGTATGTATGGTTATGCGTCACGCACGCTCTCCGCTCTTCACATTTAATTCGAAAGGATAGTACATTAAATATCCTTTGTTGTACTGTGTTTACAGATAGCATAGATAGCGTGTAATAATTGGAACACTGCACCACCTCTTTGTGCTGCAGCTGGTAGCATTGAAAGGAACTAGGGGGTTTGTGAACTTAACTTGTACTGAATGCAAGGTAAGCCTTCTGGTATGGCCTCGGGATCATTAGCCTTTCATTTCATGCTGCACATAGATATGTGCCTGTAAAAAAATGACACGTTGGTGGTTGACCTCTATGAGTCTGTGTTAGTTTCATTTTCACTTTTCATGTAGAACCTTGTTTCTGATGGTTATGCGTAATCTTGTGCATACTTCTGCAGGTGTCTGCACTCATCTGGGCTGTGTACCTATTGCCAACGCGGGAGACTTTGGTGGCTACTACTGCCCATGTCATGGCTCACACTACGATGCATCTGGCCGCATCCGCAAAGGGCCAGCACCTCTAAACCTTGAGGTGCCTCCATATGAGTTTACCAGTGACTCAACAGTGCTTGTCGGCTAACAGATTTAGATGTAGACTAAAACTCCCGGCACAGCTGGTCTGCACTGCATGCAGCTGTGTTCTGGAACTGTAGGCACCTGCCAGTAAAGCTACATTGTTCAAGTTTTGTCTGAGTGCTTGTTCTTGCATTGACTTCACAGGTTTTGTTGCATCTGAATGTTTTACTGGCTGTGCCAGCCTTTGAAACTTCAGTTGACTGTGGCTTAGTTTAGCCATCTGTTTATGGGACAAAAATATGGTGTCACAATAGTCAGTGTTGCAACAAGGGCTGGCTTTATCTGTAAGTATAATATTGCTTATCATTGTTTATGTCTGTACTTCAAATCTGTTGCACTAAGCACAATTTCTTTTTGAGAAACCTGTACTGATAGCACTTAATCAGCCCAATTTGTTCTCCGTTAAGGTATTACACCAATTATGTTAGCACATGAAGTTAAGCAACTAGTGCATAGCTCATTGCTAAGCCTGTTCTAGAAACTTGTACTATATGCCTACATGGATTTTTATCCTTATGCCTAAAGCACATCTCTTTTATGTAACAGTGGGTATGTTCCACACGTGCAGTGTTCCTCTCAGTGAATCATTGTGTGGATGTTACAGGCAAAAAGGATTCTATTACTTAGCAATGAACCCGCCGCAATAGCCCACTGATTATGGTGTGGTGCTGCTCAGCTCGCGGTCGCATGTTCGATCTCTGCCACAGTTGCCGCATTTCGATGGAGTGAAATGAAAAAAACACCCATGTATTTAGATTTAGGTACATGTTAAAGATTCCCAGGTGGCCAAATTAATCTGTAGTCTTCCACTACAGCGTGCCTCATAATCAGACAGTCGTTTTGCCTCATAAAACCCCAAAATTAAATTTACCTTGCAATGAGTGATTTGGATGCCGGGGCAGTGCGTGCTACGTCATATGTTTAATTCTGGAAAGGAAGGAGTCCAAAATGTGCCATCCTATACATTGTAGCCACTATTTTTGGAGGCCTCGCATGCAAGTAGTTGAAAGTGAACCTACTCAGCAGTTTTCTGTGACACAGCAGCATGAGTGTTGAGGTGGTGCGAGTGTCGCCCATTCCTGCAGTGTAACATCTTTACTGAAGCGCCTATGTAGGTGAACTATGGGAATAATCTTTATATTTGATCAAGAAACTTGCAGTGTACTGTCAACTTCTGTTTATTCGAACCACTCACAAGGTCATACTGCGGACCGAATACAGTCCAAGCAGGAGAGGCAGAATACAAAAAGGACAAAAATATTCAACCTTGAAAAAAAGCACGCCTATTGACAAAAAGACACTAAAAATGGACGATGGATACTTACACAAAACTGAACAAGATATTGTATGCGTAAGAAAAAGCCATAAAAGAAGCAACGCGCAATGTTAACAACATAGCACACCACAGACAATACATTCTGATGATCCAAATCACTCACCAGGGGAAAGGAGGACAGAATCATGCAGCAATGCATTCTAATCTATGATTGTATTGGGGAAAAATGCATACTTGTGAACATTCGTGTGAGTAGAAATAGGTTCAATAAGTGTTGATGCCTCTGACGAGATTTTTCAAATGATTGTTTAGTTACGTATTCTTGCTGATCAGTGCCTAGTTTCGAAAAATATAAGCGGCTAAGAAACATAATTCTAGCAATTCTTCTCCGTTCTTTTACACATTCCAGCTTTGCTTCCTGCTACATGGCAGATGGAGAGTCCCTCTGTTTATAGTGGCTATATATATAAAACAAGCCGCTAATCTTAGAATTTTTTCTATTTTTTCTATGTCTACTGTTGTGTGAGGGTCCTACACAATACAAGTACTCAAGAGGAGGTCTTACTTATGGCTTTGTAAGCATTGTTTCTTAGTTCGTTTGATGATCTTTAAATTAGTGTTTTAGGAAGCCTGATTTTTTACAAGCTGAAAAGAATAAGTTATCTATTGGTGCGGTCCGTTTAAGCGTGGATGTAATCTTAATCCCTTAATACTTATACAGTTGAACACACTTATAACAATATTCAAGTACCATGAAAATTACATTGTTATAACCAGGTTGCATGAAAAAAAAAATTTATAAAGGGGGATGGTGTAGCTGTTCTGAGAAAACTATAATGGCAGAGAGGCCAGTTCCCCTCCCCACCATTTCCTTCCATCCGGCTTCTGACTGTGGGGACTCGTTTAATTAACTGTTTAACTCTCCTTCCATGCATGCTCCGATCGCGTCTTGTTAACAAGCCGTGGCTGTCAAGAATGGCACTGCTGTAACAACTGCAAACTGGGGTCACAAGCGGCAAGTGACATATGAGCTCCGCTGAGGCATCTCTTTGGTGACCCTAAAAGCCGCCTTTTAAACAATGCGGGAACATTGCCGCGACAGTATCTTGGCTTGAGAAATCCAGAAGAAAGGCTGGGACAAGATTGCCACAAGCATCTCGCCACGTACTTCCCACTGGCTTGCACGAGAAAACCCCATGTCTGTCAGCCTTGCCTGCTTTACGCGAAGCTTGCTGACATCCTTCTCCAAGGCATACAGATGCTCCAAGTAGTGCAGCGGAAGGTCCCTCGTGAAAACAAGCCCCTGAGGGACTGAGTTGATCTACAGGGCCTCCCGCATGAACATTGCTGAGACAGCCTGCCCTACTATGCCAGCACTGCTGCCATCACTATCCCATGCAAGCACATTTGCGACAATTGTCTGATCAGTTAGAAGCACTTCATTTCCAAATCTATAGCAGTGCATTTTCTTTCCACCGGCAACATTGTGTGTTGTCGATGATCAGCGGGCGGATCAGCCATCTTTCGTTTTGGCAGTGAGTCAAACGAGGCTGAGAAACTACATGTCCAGGAACGATTTTGATGCAAGAAACAAAGACAAGCACGAGCGACTTAGTCCGTTAGCAGAATTGGGCAGAATGAGGGCCCAGCAAGCAATCTGAGAGCAGCCGTAATGCCAGCAGCATTGTCAGTGCAGTTGGCACATTCCATTCATGTTTTGGAGGGTGGCGTGGCGCAGAGCTATAGGCACAGCCCATTTGTGTTCGGAGGTGTGGAAGGGCGAAGAAGTGTACGATGGCAGTTGGGGTGGCGGGCAATAGTGCAGCGGCTCGCATTTCACTTTTTTCTTTTCAAGGATTTTGCATACCATTACCCTTCGGCACGGACACCCAGCAACCAGACTTCGTCATAATAACCAATAATGTGGCATGGGGATATTGTAGTAAGTGGGTTATTTCCCCCTAGAAGACATACAAAAATTGATGGGGCAGCACCTTTTCATTGTTATGACCGATATGTTGTTAAAATCGGTATCATTATAAGTGGGTTTGACTGTATTCCTCTACTTGTTTGGTGATGCTACCGTTTATGTTATATGAAAACACCAGTTTGCTTCTTTTATTAGTGCGGTACATCTGTACCCTTTTTTTTTTCAAAATTGATAATCATATCCCACTTATAACTCCATTCTGCCAGTAACTTTAGATTCACGTTAAACTCAAGTTGGCCATGAACAGAATTTAAGGTATAAAAATGACACAGTCATCGGCAAACAATTTAACTGAAACAGTTGAGCCAACAGAGTCTGCCATATCATTAATATAGATGTTAAATAAGTGCGTATCACATATCCTTGGGGTACTCCCGAGTAAACATCTAAATTTCCAGAGCACGATCCATCTATATCTACACATTGTTTTCTATTAGTCAAATAAGATATAACCCAGTTGATCATTTCGGAACGTATACCAATTGTTCTCACCTTTGCAATTAGTAGTTAATTGTGAGACACCCTGTCAAAAGCTTTGGAGAAGTCCAAAAATATATCCACCTGACAATTTATATTTAAAACCTTAGGAAATTCATTAATGCTTGCTGTTCACTGCATGTTATCAGAAAAGTCTCGTCGGATCCCATGCTGGGCATTGTGTGTGATATTGTGTTTATCCAAAAAAGTTATTTAAATGTTTCACCAGAATATGCTAACATAAGCGAGTTTTGCAGCAAAATCACACACACAATAAAGGAGACAACACGGGCACTTACTTCAACTGTTTAATGAGCATAAAATCATCCTAGATATATAGCCCTCCCAGACCCCAAGTGCATGCGCACGCGTGCACATCTACTCGCACTGTCACTGACACAACGACACTGTGTCAGTGACATGTCTGTTTTTCTGTACGAGGCCGAGCAGAAATTTCTTTCACACTTACTCAGATAATGTGTTTTTTTACCCAAATCAACTTGATGCCTTGCACACGTGCACTTGCACTCGGGGTCTGGGAGGGCTATATACATACGTAGGATGCTTTTATGCTCATTAAACAGTTGAAGCAAGCACCCGTGTTGTCTCCTCTCTTGTGTGTGGGGTTTTGGCGCAAAACTTATTTATTATGTAGGGTAACCAACTAGCCCAGCAGTTCACTCTTCTAAAATGCCCTGACACCTTGCAAGAAATACACATAAGGGAAATTGGTCGTAATTACCAACTTGTATTGGGCTACCCTTGTTAAAAACTGGAACAGCACGAGCCAGGGGCTAATCTGTCTGTACGTTGCCAGTTTTTAAGGACTTTTTAAATATTATGAGAAGAAACCTACCTATCACCTGTGCGTATCTCTTAAAAAAATAGCTGGAATTTTGTCTGGACCTGCTGACTTCTTTGCATCTAACCGTAAGAGTAGTTAAACTACACCCTCCAAGGATATGGACAGATCGCCTAATCCATCTGTTGTGGGAGTGAAATCGCTGTCGTCGTACGGCTTTGGAAACATGCTTTGAAAGTGATAATTAAACATTTACACTATTTGCCTGCTGTCTGTAATGAAAGTGTTGCTCAATGCCACCTGCTCAATTCGTCGATAGCCCTTGTCCCCCCAAAACTGCCAGAATTTTCGTGGGATTTCTGATGCAGAACACCCAAGTGTTTAAGTGAAATAATGTTCTCATGACTTGCATTTTATACTCAAGGGTAGTTCTTAGTTCTTTAAGCACCTTGTCATCAGCAGACTTTAATTTCCTGTGACGCTTTAGCCTGCATTTTATCTGGAGCATCTCTTTGGTGATCCAAGGGCTTTCTCGACCAACCTTTTTCAGTGTGTGTGGAATAAGGTTTTCTATACAGTGGTGACACCACAATGCGATCAGCATGCCTTCCGGTGGCTAATCGGCCCTATCTCCACACATGCTTCCGTGCTTTCCACATGCGCTGCTTTTGTTGTTCCCTCTGTTCGCGTAGTGTTAATTGTTTCAATCGGTCCGGTCGACATGGCCAATGCTTGTACTGAGAAATATCACGTGCTGTGGGAACGCTGCGTGCATTAATGCACTGACGACCATGGTCGGGTCATTCAACAAAGGTACCGATATTCGAAAAATCGAATATCAGATATTCGCGAGTCGAATGAAAAACTCCAGGTCAAAAGGGACCTAGAGCCCTCCTCTAGTTCTCTCATAGTTCCCACTAGTTCAGTAGTTTCTCATAGCCTGAGAGTTGCTTTCGGACGTTAAATGCCATGAATCAGTCAAACTGACAACAATTCTCGGAGGACTTCATTTTGCGTTTGCCGAGATGTGATACACTGACAGTATAGGCCATAATGCGATAGGACTTCACTAGGACTGAACTTCAAAAATTTCGAGTATGCTACCACTGTGTAAACAACGAGAAGAAAGGGGGTTAACCGAAGGGGCCCGATTTTTATTAAAATAATAATAAATATCGGGCCCCTCGGTTAACTTCCTTTCTGCTCATTAATTACATAACGAGGGTCTCGAATCCAGCAATATTGATGCCTTCAGGTAGCATGTGTGGGTTTATTGACCGGTTGCCTTCACCCAAAAAAGGTCACGTTCTCGTAATGCCTGCGGCAGAAAGGACGTTCCACATCCGTCGCCAAGTTCTGGGAGTGGTGGCGCTGCATAACACTCCCTGGGTTCTTCTAGGTAACATAAATACCCAAAAAGTGGATGAGGAAACGGCGCCGCGACAGCTCAATTGGTAGAGCATCGCATGCAAAATGCAAAGGTTGTGGGATCGTTCCCCAACTGTGGCAAGTGGTGTTTTCATCCGCTTTCATTTCCATTGATTTATCATTTCTTTATTTCATTCATTAAGCACAATTAATTTCCCGTGTTGTCCTAGGTGTCAGTGTTTGTTGGCTTCTTATGATGTGCTGTGTTAACAAGCAGCATTTATTGCACCACTGTTATCACCACACTCCATTCCTCTTTCATTCCCTTTTTTCCCTTTGCCAGCGCAGAGTAGCATGGTAAATGTGTGCTATAGCTTAGGCTGACCTCTCGGTCCTTCTGTAAATTTAATCATCTTTCTCTCTCTCTCTCTGAGCAAGTAGTATCCTCTATGATGATGCAGCGTCGGCGAAGCTGTGTCTTCAACCAATGAGATCACTGTGGCAAGCCACGTGACTGTTCCCAGCGCAGCACTTCTCACGCTGCGACGAATTGTGGCACGCAGCGTTGTCTGCTTCCGTCAACACCGTGGCATGCACGGTCATAACATTTAAGCAAAAGCAACCCTATGTCAAATTGCTTCATAATGGTTTCTCCAAAAAGTTCCTTTTGGGGTTCAGAAAATTTATCACTTTGGTTCTGGTTCGACTAAAAATATGGCTCAGCTTCGGTTTTCGGTTAAGTACCAGGTCGTTTTGACATTCTGCTGCTGATGCTGCTGACTATGAGCGCAGTCACCACGATTGTGTTAGTAAGTTATGCATAATTACTGCCTGAATCAACACGTGCAGCAAAGCCTTTGGAGAGGGGTGCTTGTCTTGTCACGTTACCTATAAACTGGTTTTCTAATCTGCATTAAAAAGCATACGTGAGTTACTACTTGTGCTTGCTTTTCCGAAAAAAAAAGGAAAGAAACAAGAGCGTTGTACTGCATTATCACATTATTTTTATTTGTAAAGACCACTAGAAAGACCCTTCACCAGGTTGGTGCATTGAAAACAGACAAGCACGGTGCATAGATCACTCAGTGATAATCGTGTCTGCACAGTACTACGTAGGTGTACACTGTGAAAACTGCTGGTAACTCAAACCACATTACGCATGCCTTTTGAATTTTGAGGAATTTTGCACGAACGACACTCAAAAGCCTTTATAACGATGTGCTTGGGACCTACATAATTCTTCATTATACAGGTCACTTTGTTGTAACGATTGTGCACCGCAAGTTATAAAGTTTGTGCATAAGCAAGTTCAAGAAAATAAAACCTTTATTTAATGTGAATTTGAGATACTTAAAAAAAGTAAGTTGCTAATTTTATTGCACGCTCTTCGTCTGATGGAATGTGTGACTGCAGCCAACCTTATTGCACCGTGGTTCATGGCATGTATGGCGGTGAAATGCAGCAGGGATGCACGGTAGGGCCGGAGATTGTTGAATGCTGCTATCAGAATCCTTGTTCATTTTACAGGCTCTTCATCACTGTTGCCTTCGGTGACGTTTGTGTGCTTTCTGCCATAGATAGCCTTGGAGGCATTGTCAGCTACGATTACATCATCATGTCATCATCAATTCTGACGTATTTGTCAGTCGTTATGCCTACTGGTGTGTTACAACAAGTAGCGTACTAGCTGAGCGATTCCTGGAGCAGTGCAGCAGGACCAACACTTGCTGGCAACAGCACATTCGTCAAGTACATCGCTAGCAATTGCCTTAGCGCAGCTCAGGGGTGTCTTTAGGGGGCAGGGACGGCACTGGTATGTGGAGTTCATTGTAAAGCAACAAATGAGCTGTCAGGGAAGCCTAAATTCCTTCGTTGTACAGGCAAATTCGCTGCAGTGGTCTTTGTTGTAGAAGTGATCGCAATAAATATTAAAAATAAGAATTCAGCTAGGAGTTAATCCTTCGTTATACAGGTCATTATGCTGTAGATGCGTTCGGCTGTATACAGTATGTGGGGGCATTTGGCTATGAGGAGTGTTTCACGTAATTTAAAAAATATGAAAATGCCACATAGCTGGACCAAACCAAGGTAATGTTGTTTGCCACTGCTTGGAGGTATATTATTTTTTGCATTCCGCATAATTGCATAATTAGTCTGAATTAATTAATGAACTTCTCAAATATTATAATTAGGTGAAAAGTGTCAATGAGAAAATTGTAGAACAACACGAAAAACTCCCGATACAGCTTTCTGTTGCTCAATACGTGCTACTTAAATGTGTTTTCCCGAGCGTGAAAGAAGCCTGCGAATGAGCAACTGGCCACTCAAGGCACTGCGTGTAGTATTTGGGGGTGCCGTCTTGGCACTTTTTCTTGTAAACAGTTGTTCGTTTCCTCCGCCCTGAGAATGGCTGGCTCGGCTCTCAGACATTTCTTCGCAGTGAAACTGAGTAGCTTGGCATATCTACGAGGGCAGGCCTTCCTCATACCCACCGACTCTATTTGCCTTGATGTCCTCCTGGCCCACTGCTTCGTTCAGGGTGGGGACATTCTTTGAAGGAGCAATCGCCACCTTGACGGGTATTCATAGCCACACTCCGCCATTGTCTAGCCCACTTCCCTCAGAACCAGCACAAGTTAAACTTGTGTGACTGCCTGGCCGTGGTTTTCGTCACAGAGTATCCGGGTGTTGTGTGCAATTGTGTGTTCGAACCACTTCAGGAATGGTTGAAGAATGTTTCACTTTCCAACAGAGCCAAATAGACCTTAGTCTATTGCGGAAGTCAAGTGCAGTAAGTGGAAGCCGACAAAGGGATTGTGCGTATGCAGAGCGAGTATAGTGAGCTCCGTTTTTTCTATTGATTAATTTATTGCTGTGCACTTAGTAACCTCTCCTGGAGTCCGTCAGTTTGAAGTGTTCAGCAAGGGGCGACATTGGGCATCCAGTGCTCTGAGATAGACGCCATGTAATGCGAGTAAATGTTCTGTACCTGCATTATCAAACTCTACAATGACACAAGACGTGAACCAAGCACGGAAAGGATTATGCCTTGGTGCTCTCAACCTCGCTACATTATACTACAAGCTTCATGCATTATTTTACAGTTGTGACGTTGCCTGCAGGCTCACATTAAGAGCAACTTTGAACAGAATGGTGCCTACGGTTGGAAGAAGTTGCATTTTCTACTGCTTCCTTTCCTGTAATTATTTACATTTTATGCTGTGGAGGCCATTTCCCCTCTTCAGGCCAGGGGATGGGGGTGGGGGTGGGGGGGGGGATGGGAGGCGTATTTCAGCTGCCACTGATTGGCTGGCACTGTACCAGTGAGGATACTGGCTGAGGCTGACTGCTTCCATTTCAGTGGTACCCCAGCCCAGCCACTCAGCACTTGGGCTGCAGACTGAAATGGACAGCCCACTAAGTGGGCACAGAATACCCCCCTCCTCTGGGCTTGGTAGCCAAGTGCAATGAATAAAAAGCCTTCAAAAGTAGGCCCTGTGTGTTCAATACGCTTGTTCTTTTAAACCACTGATGTCTTCGATGCTAGGGCAAAAATAGCTGAAGTATATTCCCAACACTGACTTAAATACCAAAATTGCCGTGCTTTTTATATTATTTTAACAATTGCAATTTGTATTTTAATGCTTCGTACGTGATGAAACTTCAGTAGAAATAAAGCGTGGTCACGGTGCGCGGTGAAATGTAATTTGTAGACACCGTTTGGTTTAAACGGAAAAACACCGATAAAGGTACACCGAATTTCCTGGCAATTCGGTTTTAACAGAAAGGGGTAAGTGAAAACAAATTTACTAGAGAGCTGAGCCAACGATAAATGCGTAGCTGCGAGCCTGTGCACTCCAATGCAATCTTTACTGATTCTTACACCCGTTTTGCCTATATCGCTGCGAAGAAAACGAGCGGAGAGTTGGGAGGGTACGCATTGTGGTTAGGGGAACCCTGGCACAGGCCCTGGTCCGCGCCATTGCAGTCATTGCGATGGGTGAACTGCGCAAGCTCACTGACGGTAACGTAATATCGTACATATGAGCCTTGTCATTGTCGTTTTGTATTCGTTGGAGCTCTGTACTCAAATAATACGAATAAAATCTCATTCCATTTGTGCTCGAATACTAAATGCAAATTCTTAATTCCTGCATAGTTATATCATAGTGTGGCATGCTGCTCTTATTTACCGAAGGCTGTGTCTCAAAAACTTTGTTATTCTGTGTATTGAACAAAACGACAGTGTTGAAGAGCAGGATATGCGGACACACACGCATGCATACACACCCACACACACACCATCTTCCATCTTCACACAATGGAATAGTTGTCACTTGTTTGAAGTGTCTGATGATGGCAGTTGGTGTGTTTGAATGGATGATTTAGTAAAGACAGTGGTTGACGTTCGATTGAGACTTTATTTTGTCAGGGTAGTCACGATTGCTTTTATGATCACTGTGATATACACTCAGTGGTTCGACTGCCACCCTAGAAAGTTTTTTGGCTAGAATCAAATCAATGCACGTCCGGGGATGCGTGATAGGTATCATGGGGTTACAGTAACATTGCAGGCCAAACTCTTCCTATATATGATGCATGAGCCATTTCTTCTGTGGCTTAGAAATATCCACGTTGAAGTCTCCGTTGATGATCACAGGTATGGTATCATCCTTTCCAACCCACTGGAAATACGTGGTCATAAACTCCTTTATTTGAGACTTGGAAGTAGCGGGCGAGATGTACTTCGTCAAGATCACGATTCCTTCTTCCGTATGTATAGCGCAAACATCCCCACAGTCGGTGACAATTCTGTTCATCCCAAGATCGAACGGTTGCACTCGAATGTCGTTCTTTACATATATAGCAACATCTGCAGCACGCGACTCCGCCCGGCGATCCCACACGACTCTGGTGTAGCCGTTGAGCTGGGCAAACAAGTCTGACGACGTTATTCACTCAAGAAAGCAAACAAGAAAAAAAAATTGTCTCTGTCTTGCCCTCTATTTATGTGAATTTGCAAACTTTTCTTCGGGAAGAACATTTAATGAGACTGTACGTTATATGATGTGTCAGAACACGCACCTCTCGACACACGGAACCGTATACAGAGTACCACCCCAACCCCTCCCCCAAGTTTTCCGGTATTTTTAGCACATAACATAATTATCGTCCTTGAGATGGATAATTCGAAGAGGCAGACATTACTAGCTTGAGAAATCGAAACACGTATTCAACTAATTAACAAAATTTCATAATTCATAATTAGTTACCCTACGGCACATATTGCAATTTACGAATTGTAGCCGGAGAGCTTGCTAGAAGCATCCACTTGAAATGAATCTCCAGGATGACACCAGTGTCGATAATCATTTCCAAAATTGGGGAACGAGATACATAGGCGTTCCAGTTACTTTTGTGTTTCAATGCATACAAGAGTTCTGTTAAAGAAGTAAGTCGAACAACAGTGCATTTTTACGGTAACCTTGATGACGCATATCTCCAAACTGGGGTCATTTTGGAAATTCCTTTCAAGTGCATGCGTCTTGCAACCTGACTGGCTTGCAACCTGCCCGCGCGCTTGATCACGTGACGTTAGGCGTGACGTTAGGCGCGGTCATGCGCATGGTCTTTCCTTCCTCCATGACTGGATGCACGGGAAGACAAGGTGATGGCTTCGAGCCACCATTCTTCTCGGGTCTCGCCCTCTCGCTTTCGCCTTCACCGCCAGCATACGGTGCACGGGACGTGATTTCATTACACATGGACTTTACATGGAGCATCACTGCGACGGCGAAAATTCGCCTGGAGTGTCCATATAATTGCTATTGCAATCAAATGAACATGCATGGCAATAGAAAGAGAGAGAGGAAGAAAGAAAACGATAAAGAGAGAGAGATATATTTTCATCTGTGCCAGTGTATCGTTATACAAAAGCTGGGCTAGTTGGTAAGGGTTAATTCAGTCCTTAAGTGCGAACGAAGCAAGACGAAATGAAAGTAAACATCACAGATGCTGTGCCGCCTACACGGAAGTGTCGCGCGGATACCGCGCCCTACTTGTGACACCTGCGGCTGCGAGGAGACGATTCAACACCTCCTATGTGACTGTCCCCGTTACGCAGTGCGAAGAAAAGTGCTCGTGACCGCTCTCGCAAATCTGGACAATCGCCCCTTTACAGAGGAAAAAGCTCTAGGACATTGGTCCAGACGGGCTTCGGCACTCAAGGCCTTAAGGGCTTTGTTGAAGTTTTTAAGGACATGCGAATTGTGCGACCGCCTTTGAACGTTGTAGCGCGTAGTTTCGCGTTACTGTGTGAATTTTCTCTTATTTTTTCCATTTTTTCCCTCTTCTTCTTTCTCCTTTTATTCCCTTTACCCCTTTCCCCAGCACAGGGTAGCCAGCCGGTACTTACACTGGCTAACCTCCCTGTCTTTCCTCTCCTTTGTCTCCTCCTCCTCCTTCCGCGTGTCTACGTAAGCTCAGCCAGTGTAGTTGTATCGTGTGCTGGTACACGATGAAAAGTTTTATACCATTGTCGAGGAGCGTTCATCACGCCGTGCCGATACGCCAGTGTAGTAAAGACACAGGGGCTGTATTTTTTTTAGTTTTGTGCTCTTAATTTCTTTCCTGAGCTGTTTTCTGAACCAGCTTTTTGCATGTTACTATGTTGCCTAGTATTACCTGAGTGACGCAATCACTTTGAAAAGCGCAGGTGGGACCGTAAGGAATCACTATATCTTGTAGAATACTGTAACCGGACACAAACGCTCGATGAACATGCTGTATGTAGTGAACAAAACTTGCAATTTCGTAACTCCAGAGCGGATACTGTTTTGTGACTGGTGTTTCGTTAATTACGGACAGCTTGCCGCTGTTTGACCTGTTAACAACGCTAATCGATGCTGGCAAACCGGCGTAGGCTGTCCACAGGAATATCACGGGCGAGCCTGAAGTAAGTTGGAAAATGCAGGCCATTCTCTTTAGTAGCCGTTGCGTGAAGGGTTCAAAAAAAGAAGGGCGAAAATGCTCTTGCGGGACAATGTCAGCGCCCTGAAGCATCACATTACCCACAGGTTGTCCTAAATAAATATCTTATTCGTAGCACTTAACGAAATGCGATGAATGCAGTGAAATGCAATGAATGGATCTGTATGTGGCCACACCAGTTGCCGATCCTAGTTGCCAGTATTTCTTTCTTTGACCTAGGTGCGCTCAGGTTTCTTCCAAGCACATTGATTTAAATAATTATTAAGCACCTGTATGACTGCAGTGTTAGTTACAAAGTCGTAGTGCGCGCTGACCAACGCCCGAATGAAATAAAGTCCGCTTGCCGCTGACAGAAAGATATTCTGTCGACTCAGCAAAAAGACCTGGTCTGATTAGCAGTCGATGTAGTCGTAATTATTCTTGATCGACCCTTACATTAAATTGTGCGTTCTGTCAAACTTGAACGAGAGCGGAAATTTTATAAATCTATTGCATTGTCTACGGTTTGTACGCACATACGCGCTACTTTTTGTTCATAATTCAAAGCGAACGTTGCTAGTCTGCAGTGCCGGTGTGGCCATGCTAACAAGGATGTGCAAGACCACGTTCTCGAGTGCCGACGAGACGACAGTGCGAGGCGATCACTGAAGTCTTATTTAATGTTGCTATACTGTCGAACGCTCAACCTGAAAAAGAAAAAGTAAACAGTGGGATGACAAGAGCACTTAAATGGTACCTTAAAATATCCGGTTCGAGTTTAATCTTCATATCCGAGCCCACTATTACAATTCTTCAAGTACAGCAGATCACAGTGTTGTGCTCGTCTCAGTCTGTTATGTGTAGTTGTGTAAGTTCTGTGCTGATTTATGTAGTTACGGAGAGCTGCGTTGGCGGCCTTGTCTGCAAAACTACCAACTCATGTGCGTCTTTCAGGGCTTTTTGGTGTTATTTACGGAACTATGTACGTTTGTCAGCGTTTTTGTACCTTCATTTGTGCCTTACATTATTGTATGTTGAACTTTGCAATTGCTCGCGCCGTTTAAACTGTTTAAAAATTTTATTGCTTTTTATGCTTTCATTTTGTTTTGCCTGCGACTACGAGTAGTAGGCGGCGTCGGTAAAGGATCCAAAGTCTCCTTTCAATATGACAACAACAACAACAACAACAACAACAACAACAATAATAATAATAATAATAATAATAATAATAATAATAAACTCAGGGTGGTTTCAAAAGTGTCTGCACGTGAGCAGCTGACTGGGTTCTGCACAATAAGAATATTTGTGCGAAGCCTGTTTCTGTAATTCCATTCATGTGGAAGTGGATAGTGTCTTCGAAGCAGTCATGTGTGCGTGTAACCAGCAATATTGTCATGGCGATGGTAAGCATCGTAGGAAATAAATATGCCAGGTGCCAGGTTTCTCGACTGCACATCTCACCTCCGAACCTGGGTGTATGGCCGTCACCTTCACTCGCTCCTGCCATACATCCCGGAGTCTGGCCTGGGTTCTATGCAGTAGGAGGTGGATACCGGACCAGGCCGTGAGGCGAAAGTTTGAATATAGAAGCTAATATTACCACCGCCAGTTCGAACAGATTAAAAAGAGAAGAATCTCGTGGAGCATGTAGCACGATTTGGCGTGTTCAGGCAGATTACAAGAGGCGAACATTACTTGCACGATAAATCGCAATTTCCAGGTAGCTAATTAAAATGATTCATTAACCTGCTAAATTATTCATTTTAATGTACACGTTGCAATTGCAAAATTGAAGCCGAGTAGTAGTGAAGTCACGTCTGTTTAAGAGAAACCCTAAGAATGTAGCACCCGCTTTCAGATATATATATATATATATATATATATATATATATATATATATATATATATATATATATATATATATATTCCCGAAATCCGTTAAAAGAGGCATTGTTGATCCGTTACGTAATCCAGTTAAGGTAGCCTCGAATGTTTACAGAGGGACGCTTTTGGGAAACTTAACTGGAACTCCAATGTATTTCGCAGCAAGCTTTAAGGAGCCCCTCACCAGGCCCCATAGCAAATTTCGGTTATACGCTGGAAGTTGTTACGTGTCCTCTAGGGAGCGTTCTGCCGCAAAAATTTTTCAAATCGGCTCATTAATAGCCTGGATAGAAATATTTCAGTGCCGCGAACCCATGATTTCAGCAGGTGGGCTCCACTGCCAAGCAAGACACTCTCTCCACTCGCCCCGTCTAGCCTTCGCAAGCGAAATTCCTTCCCTGCGTTCTCCCATACCAGATCTCGAAGATCGCGTGACGAAGATCGCGTGATCGCGTGACGTCACGGCCTTCATTTCTTTCCTCGCTTTTTTTTCCCCTGCGCTACGCATTTCCGTTGACCGCGTCGCGCGCGAGCTGTTGTCTCGTACGCGCAGCACACGATTTTGCGCGCTGTGCACAAGGAAACATGACTAGCGGTATAATTCAGTGCTACGCGAATAGAGGCAGAACAAGCGGATCACAGAGCGTGATCACGCGCTGAAATACGGTAGAAAAGGGCATTGTTTCGGCACCTGCGCACGTGACCGCACGACCGGGGAACAAGCAGACGAACGCGGAACTACATCTT
The DNA here is from genome assembly GCF_050947875.1 of Dermacentor variabilis. Lineage (NCBI taxonomy): Eukaryota > Metazoa > Arthropoda > Arachnida > Ixodida > Ixodidae > Dermacentor > Dermacentor variabilis. The sequence goes on along the minus strand of NC_134568.1, from coordinate 273,849,456 downwards.
TCTTGCTTCCGTGCTAAGTAAAACAAAAAACACGCAGACATTCAGTTTGTGTTTTATTATTTCTTTAAACTTCAATTCGTCAATTCGAGCAACAGATCGCACAGATAACAGATGCTGTCTTACATGTTCGCTGTCTTGAATAATTCTCGAAGTCACGTGTCACCATGAGCGACGTCACACTGCGGACCCGATTACGTAGGCGCAGGAGCCCGACTACGTCACCGTCCCTCTCCGGGCGGATTCGCCGTGAGTGAAGAGGGAAACGCGTTCGGATTGAAATTTCAGTCCTTTCCGCGGCGCGTAGCGATGTAGTTCCTTGCAAACACGATCGTTGGCGCGCGTTGTACGCTCTGCGCTTGTCAGCTCAAAATGGTCAGACCTGGTGAGGGGCCCTTTAAGAACGGATATTCCGAAAGTTGCCTTATAGTCTCCGTATTTCTGGGGCTATGCATGACCTTCACAGTCTCGGAATAAAAGGCCGACTTCTCAATCTTTCACTGTCTCTCCCAACGACGTATGTTCATTATGACCAACAATGGCCAGAGTACGCAATTTGAGTTGAAGTAGTGTGTGCAGCAGAGCAGCGTTTTGAGCTCAATGCTATTTAATGCCATGACGTTCAAGTTGCCAGACTTGTCGCCATCTTCAGTGAACATCTGAATCTATGCAGATGACACTTGTCTTTTGGAATCGGGGTCAAGGTATACTGAAATTCAGCAGTTTATACTAGACGGAATTGACAACACTAGAATCTTTTTTTATTAGAATGTGGTATGGATGTTTCCACCGCGAAGTCAGCACCTCTAGCCTTCACAAAGCGACGTTTCGATAGGCTTCTTCTTACTGTAAACCAGATTGCAGTACCTGTTGTGTGATTTTAGCGGTTCAAGAGTAGGGTATCCAACCAGGGACGTCCATGGATAACCTTCCTGAACGCGAAAAGCGCCAAAGCAACACGTCCTCGTTTTGGTTTTGCGCTGTTCACCGTTTAGTATGAATTAACTAACGCAGCCAGCCACTTGGTTAACCTCCGTGCCTTTACCGTTTCGTTTATCTCTGTCTCTCTCATCGGTTTCCTGGAATTACTTGAGATCGAACACTGTCTCGGACGCGCACACGTACCGTATCTTGGAGAGTGCGTGTTTTCACCGCCGGCTTCGTCATACAGTCGCTTCACGGTTCCGACATGAGCCAAAAACGTTGCCCCGAGTGGGAACTACTGGGCAACACACCCGAGCGCTAGAGCATGCTCGCGTAATTCTAAAAATTTTGGGAGCAGCACAAACAATTATCAGAGATTCTTGAGCTAAGGATGCATACGCAATGATATTCAAGTATGCTCCCTTCGCGTCACAAGGTTGAAAACGTGTGGGTGTATCAATAAAATCGCGAGGAAGAACGATCGTAAAAGCGATAGTGGAGGCTCATTGCTTAGTGTATATAGGCTTGTAATATTTCGGTAATTTCGTCTAGTTGTACACGGGAGCACTACCCGGCGGCTGGTACGGTTTATTTAATTACTATGCACACAAATTTCACAAAATGTTGCATGGCTCATTCAGCTGTGATTCTCTGGAAAAAAGAAACAAAACTATGCAAGTAGCACCGTTTTATTTGTATATTCATATCTAAAACTGCCTGGTTTGCCGGGAAAATGCACGAAAATAAAATGCCAGACAACCACGAAAACATAGCTACAGCCTTTTCGCAGCATGAGATGGGCAACAACTACTGCGCTGCTGTACTGCGCAGCTACTCGACTCGCTCGCCATCTTATCTCTGTTTCAGCACAATATTAAACTGCGCGAGGAAGACAGGAGATGAACAGGAACATAGACGCATACACACAGCGCAGAACTGGCTTTATTTCGGGAAGGCAGATAATTTATAAGGTTCTACAAAATAGAAAAACAAGGAACAATCGCGATGAAATTTTGCACGAGGCAGTGACAAAAAATAGCAAGGCCACGTGTGCACTAAGAGCGCGCGGGAGTCTTAATGGGCTCATCTAAGAGTTCTATTTCCTTCCTTGATAGTGATAAAGAAGGTAAGCTAACGCAGTTGTCACCCCTTTTGACCGTGTGGAATTCCTCGATGACTTCTCTTTTCGTTTTTTTTTATTTTGCTTTTGAAAGGAATTTAGTCTGGTCCAGGTACGGCGAACAGCTTTTACTGTCGCGTCTCTTGCAGTGCCAGGGTAAATAACTGCCCGTGCCCGTGCGCATGGATCGCTTGTGTTCCTACGCACGCTCACTGAAACAGCGGCCACTTTGACCTATGTAGGACCGGCCGCGCGACAGAGGCATCTCGTAGATAACATTGGAGATGCACTTGGTGAGCATGCTCTGATGGTGCTTATTAAATGAGCTATACCCCTTTTTTTGCTTTAGTCAGTAGTGGGCACACTTTCTTAAGTTCGCAAGGCGCTGAAAAAACGACGCGAATCCCGTATCTTTCTGCAACCTTCTTAATGTGCTAGGATAGACACTATGGCATGACAAAAGGTGATTTTTTATCTAAGCGTTGCTCTTTCCTTTCTGGCGTTATTGAAGCAGGCACTCGGATGTACTACAAATTAGCTTGTAGATATGGCTTTTGGCAAGAAACCTATATCTCGATGGGAGCTAAATTCGAAAACACCCGTGTACTGAGATTTAGGTGCACGTTAAAAAACCCCAGGTGGTCAAAATTTCCGGAGTCCTCCACTACGGCGTGCGTCATAGTCAGAAAATGATCTTGGCACGTAAAACCCCATAGTTAATTTTTTTAAGAAACCTATATCTCGGCAGGACATTTCTGCTGCCAAGGTAACGATGTCATACTCTGGACAGTGAAATATTACAAATTTCAAAACTTCAGACTCCCTTAATAATAAAAATAGCTCTCCTGTTGCAAATTGTTCTTGCTAAAAATGCAGTAAATGCATCCTTCAATAGAATGAGTATTTTTAAAAAACAATGCTCGTTCACACAGCATATAACTTATAACTTCACAGCATAACGTTGCTGTGAAGTTATAATCTGAATTACAATCACCTGCACATTTTGGACAAGCATATTTGGCGATTCTTTTTATTACCACGTAACCAGCAGCATAATGATTTAAATTGTCCTTGTTCTTCTTTTCCGAGTACGCAGCATGGCCACACCCCCCTATCACATAAAACAATCTCAACAACTTCATTGGCCTCATTACCCTATACCACGATCAAATCATACGAAGCCAACAAACATTGACACCAAAAACAACATAGGGAAAATTACTTGTACTTAATAAATGAAATAAAGAAATGATAAATAAATGGAAATGAAAGTGAATGAAAAAAAAACAACTTTCCACAGGTGGGGAACGATCCTACGTCTTCGTATTACGCGTGCGATGCTCTACCAATTCGCCTTTTGCGGCGCCGAACTGCGCATGCTCAGCGCCCTAGCGGCTTAGGAGCAAAGCGATTTGGCAGGCACACGGC